>NW_010519979.1:0-44744 GCF_000687285.1 Phaethon lepturus
TGTGCGGCCGGCGTAGGGCAAAAGCAGGGTCTGTGGGTGGGTGTCTTCTGCCACTGCATTGAAACTGGGCTTAGCTGATGGGCTTCGGAAGCTTTGTGAGTGGGGAAATTTTCTTTTGTGTCTCTGGATATTAAACGTCGTGGCTACTTCTCCTGCCCTCCTTTTTTTTTTACAGAGCTTTGCCACTGGGGTTTTTCCAGCCCTTCCTACATAGTGACAATCTCTTACTGGAGTTTTTTTTCCATCTGTGCTGCCAGCTATGACTGCCTTTTGCTAATACAGGCACCTTCGGCATTTTCTGCTTTTAATTTTTTAAAATAATCTCCCCCTCACATTAAATAAGCTCCTTATGCAAGAAGTTTGTCCACAGTATGTGTGACACGTAAGTACAAAACCCAAACCTATAGCTAGCTGCCCTGCACCAGGCTATATTAAGCCCATATATAAGCAAGACTTTTTTAGCGAGCAGAAGGGGAAAAAAGTCTCTGTGGCTGCTGTACTGTCAGTTTTCCTATCCAATTTAATTAGTTCTGTGGAGTTCCTTGACTAAATTTGCATATAATTTATTCTCCCCCCTCTTTCCTTGTTATGTGCGTTAATTATTTTCACGCGGCACGCGCAGGGCTCGGATGAAACGCAGATCTGGGCGAGCATCTCTGCCTCTGGCAGGCGGTCACCCCAGGGAAGCGCTGCCGCGAATAGGTACGGGAGGAGCAAATTGCCTGTGATAAACCTAAAGTTAGGCAGAGTGAAAGGCAGGAGCAGGGCAGTGGGAAGCTGCTAGCGGTCTGGGTCTTCCCTAAGTCTGTGCATGCAAATACGGAGGTTGATGGAAAGCGTCTTTATGAAAGTGGCTTTTGCTGCTAGCTTAAGGGTCAATAGTGTGCCAGTGCCCTCAGGGCTTTGGTTCGGAGCACACGGACAAGACTTCAAGAGAAACACAGACTCCGGCTCTAATTTTAAGTGTTTTTTAGGGTGCACATGGGGTATGCCGAGGCACTGCCTGGCTGCAGGCTGTCGCGGGAGGGAGCCGTGCGAGGTCCCAGGGCATGCGCGGCGATGTCACCGCCGAAGAGAACGACCGAGACGAAAGCAGCCGCAGGTTGAAGACTGATGCTCCTGTCACTGCTGTCGGGGCTGCTGGAGCAATAACACCCCTCCCTCAAAACCCAAGGGCTGCGGTGAAACCTGCAGAAACCAGTTTTGGTTTATTCGTTGGATAGAGACGCATGAAGTGAAAAGCTGACGGTTTCACACCCATGTCTAAAATCACTACGGTCATCAATCAGGACCTGAGTTTCCCACATAGTTTTCTGCTTCCTGGGAAGGAGAGGCAGGTGCCACTGCCTGGCCTGGGGAAGGGGCCGCAGTGACCGCAGGGTCCAGCTCCTCCTGCTGCTGCTTTTGTTGTGAGGACGTAAAACAGAACAAAACACAACAATTTAAAAAATTTGTACGTACTGACAGAATAGCAGATTTCCTCCTCCCACTTGTTTGCAAAATCTAAGTTTATCTCCACCTTTCCCTTTGCATTTTTTTGCTTGCAGGGACATAGAGGCATTCAGATAAGCACCATCCTTTTCTCTTTGGTGGAGCCCTGGTTTGGCCAGACGAGGAAGGGGACTGCTCACTGCTCTGCCGTGCATCCAAATGAAGACAGTAGGAATCTAGTTCTGCATGATAAGCATAAAAAGCGATCATTTTATGCTAGATCATCTCCTGTTGTGCAAGGTAAAATGGCTTTGCATCTCCGTATGACAGAGGCAGAAGCACTTAAACACAGTCCAGAGGTATATTTTGGTATCTCCCGAAATAATGATATTACTGATAATTGGCAGACTACCCTGTGGCCCATAGTTACTTCTAAATTTATCAGTGGGGAAACAGTTTGTGGGAGCTATTGCATCTTGATTTTATTATTAATCCTTCTGTACAGCTGTGTTCTCCCGCCACGGTGAATGTGCAGAACGGCCAGAAGAAATACTATGTCTGGCAGACACAGATTGTTGGCTAAATAAACCTCCCCCAGGAAAGTGTTTGGAGAAATGAGACCAAGGGGAGAGGAAAGGGAAATTCTGATTCCAAACACAAAGAAGGAGTTCAGTTTAAATACCTCAGCCAATGGAGCAGAGATTTTTAACATATGATATGAGCAAATGATTCTTTTTTTTTTCTTTTGAGTGCTTTGTTTACTGCATAATTTAAAGGAAGATTTTTGTCGCCCTTTGCTACATAATTGAATTTTTATAGTGCTGTTAATAAAAGTATAGATCAAATGTGGTAATTATTATTCTTCAATGGATTTTTATATTATTTCAGTCTGAGAGAGATATGAGAAAACATTAAAGATAACTCTAAAGATGTATTCTGAAATGATTTCTATGATTTAGCACTTCTTAAAATTAGTGAAATACTTGGATGTCTTCTCTACTTCTGTGAAGTAATTTTGGGTTTTCAGAGAGAGTCGATATATTTTAACAGTCATAAAAGAGGGGCCAATCCTGCAGTCACTTTCAGGTAAAAATCCTATTTGTTTCCATGGGAGTTTTGTCAGGGTAAGGGAGACGGCTGCATCAAGATGCATAAATGTGCGTAAAAAATGTCAGTTCTAGTATGTCATTTGTTTGAGTGTTGAAAACAGCATTATCCTTTCATGTCCCATACAGTGAGGCAGTAAATAATTTTTAAAAAGGTTTGGAGATAAAGAAAAATACATTTGACCCTTTGTGCTTGATCCTGGCCCCTTACTTATGTCACTCCCTTGGTTTCTGAGGGACATGTTATGGAACAAAGCTGCAGGATTTAGTTGTGTCCACAAGTGGAACAATGGTGCAAATCTCTACAGCTTGCCTTTCCACCTCATGAGATGTAAACTGATGGAGTTCAGAATAATATTTCCTCGTCTTTTTTATTAATAGGGAAAAAAAGTCTCACACTAATCGTCTGTAATTAGATTTATTTGGGACAGTAGTTTCCAGCTGAAGCATTTCTTAAAAGTATATTTATCCTTTGAAGACGAAACAGTATTATCTCCAGAATGGAGAGACTGATGTTTTAAATATGTTTTGTGATAATGGGACCACTTTGTTAATGAACAGTAATTTTCTGGCTACCTCCGGAGGAATTAAGCTCATGGATTATATAATACATCTGTGAAAGCTTATCTGATTGCACAGTAATTGTGACCTCATTGTGGGTTGTGCAATTAAGCATTAAGCTACTATTTGGCACCATGGTTAATTGTGTTTTACTTTTCTGATACGCTTGTTGACAATACGGAACAAAATGACCGATAACAGCAGAGGGACGGGAAGAGCAGCGCTATCTAAGCACCGTCCCCACGCAGCACTGCAGGTGCCCCTCTCCAGGGGCAGGAGGAGATAATTAAGCAGGCAAAGAGCTAATGACAGTGGGGAGACTGCCACATCCAGTGTGAAGGCTTTCAGGCCGGGCAGCAAAATCCTTTTGCTTTCAAACCAACGTCTTATGCTGAAAGAGGCAGATGGGCTCAACATGCGAGGGAGTAGTTTTGCAGATACGTCTTTTGGATGTTTTCCTGCACCAAGTCATAGTTTCCCAGATATAAATGGTTGTTTGGGAACATGTCAAGCAGCAACATTTTAGAAACATTTTTGGGGAAACTGAGCCCAAAATATAGATGTTAACCAAGTTGAAGGTGGGTTTTGGAGATGTAGTGAGACAGAAAAGATCAAGATGAGCAAAAAAAGTCATGTTTAGAGGCAGAGCCTGCAAAGATAGATGACAACACTGGGACAGGATCTCAACTCTTCTGATCCTCTAACTAATGTGCCAAAATCTTCAGGTGACCAAGAGCCAAGAGATGCTTACCTGGTACCTCAGAGAGAGCAAGGACTTTGGGGATGGTTTGGGATGCCACAAGGCAGAAACCTGTGTGGTCACAACATTAATATGTAAGCAGGGATTCATGTGTAGCTCTCCTGTAGGGCAACTCACTGTAGACAACTTTGTTGACCCGGTGGATTTTCTTGTCCTCCCCACTAAGGACTTGTGCTGTGCGTTGCTCTCTGTACCAGCAGTGCCCTCCTGCGTGGTGCATGACACAGCTGAGCCTGAAAGCCAGCTCTGAGCTGCTGAAAAGCCACAGGTCCCTGTGTGCTCATGCACAAGAACCAGAATGTGAAACAGAATGGAAAGAAGAAATAAATTTGTCAGTTCTTTCATGCTGACAGAAACAAGAAGGATAAGCATCCACTGTGGCTGAGTTCAATAATGGAAAGTGAGGCAGTATTAAAGGCTTTTTATTGTGGTGTAGTCATCCCTTCTCAATTAAACATGCTTCCTCTTGGACGTCCTCCTCTTTGGACTCTGCCATCTTTTGAGTAGCACATCAACAGTACGCCCTTTTCCGTCATGATGTATTGTGCTTGTATATCTTCAGAGTGAGCTTTCTTTCTAATGATCTATTAGGGAAATGCATCATTTGAGTGAAGATGATGATGATGATATAGTACTCCATGGATGATACCATCCAAAGGAAAGAAAAGGTCAGACAACAAATTCAATAGAGTTATTGGATAAAAGTCAGGCAACACATCATCTCCAAGGCCACTTCCCTAATGCCAAGGAGGATTGCTGATACAAGCAATGCATTCCAGCGGCCATTTCTTTCACGGCTGTGCCTGAACTAACCCCTGAATGTCAAGAGAAACCAGTGTTTTGTATCATCCGAATTGAGAGTTTCAAAATATTTTTGTGTTTGAGACTATGCATATGACAGGTTCAGCATCAAATCCCCAGGCAGCATATATCTTCTGTTCTTCTTTCTGGCCATGCTTCCATCTTCTGGGTGCACGCTCACAAACATCGCATGCATGCCTCCCTGCCTAGGCTAGTGTTAAATTACGTGCAACTTTGTGGAGCCTGATCGCTTGGTTCACTACAATCATATAAGGTGCTAGCATATAAGCTTTTTTTGTGAGCTGATGTTACCAGTGTAGGTTTATAGAATAGCACCTACAAAATTCTTATTTTATTGCAATCGTTTCCTTTGTCAAGTCTGAAAATATATCTTAAGATCATTTCCTTTGCCTCTTCCATAACATTCAAAGACCCTGCTATGCTAAGGCTGAATACCCAGTGTACCTTAGAGGAAATTTTTAAAAAACGATATGGATTTTTCTCTTCTCCTCTCATTTGCTTTCGAAAAGTCCTAGAACTTTGCTGTGGAAGGGCACTGAAAGACACACATAAACAGTGTGCAGAGTTGTATCCCAAAATGGCTTAATTGTTTAATGCCTACTGGAATGTAAACGAAGCTTATGAGAGTGTTAAGAGATTCATCTATCCATCCAAGGTCAATATATTGAGTAAGGTGCAATTTGCTATGGAGGAGGGGTCTTCCAATGAATATTCTTGATTTTCAGCAAAAGGCTTCAGGCTGGCCTCTCCTTTCAAGCCCCGCAGATTTGCATTTGCTGATAATGATGAACAGTTTTGTAGTGCAGAGATGTGACATCTGACTGCTTGATTTTGCCATTTCACACGTGAGAATGACATGCAATGCAGCTGCTCAAGCAGTGGGAATGTGACCTGGCACTGGCCTTGGAAAATCAGAAAGGATGCTTCTGAAGCCAAGGGCAGTTCTGTGCTGTACGGATATTGCAAGATGCTGGGGGTGAGTTGGTGCCAATGACTAACCCCCCAACATCCCCTTTTTTGCAGAGCGTGAGGTGTGCTAGCAGTTGTATCATTGTAAGGGTGGTCAGACATCTCCCAGCTGGAACCTGTGTATGGTGTTTGGAATACTGTGGAATAAATTCAAAACACAATGCATATACATCCTCTGTTCCACCAAGAGTTTTCTCATTTTTTTTCCCTGTATCATTGACACAAGAGACTGATTACTGCTAGGGAAATTGCACAGTGGAAATCTTAGCACGCCTGAGTCTCTGCCTCCAGTGAGGTCCTTTGTAATGAACTGAGGAGTCACTTTTGGGGAGAGGGTAGGGGAAGATTCATTCTGCCTTGAACTGGCTTCCTGAAAAATTGAACCCATTAATAGCTGGGAGCAACTGTTTTGAGGTTTCCAATGCTTGTCTTCCAGTCAGAGGCAGTGCACAGAGCAGTGGAAGGGAGTTATCAGAGATTTATTATACTTTAAAGAGTAGGAGTCTAAACCAGCAAAATCACAGACATTTACCATGAATAGAATAATTCTTGCAGAAAAAGCTTAAAGGGTCTTTTGTCACTTCTGCCCAATTAAAATCTTCACGTAATTTTCTTTTGTTTCAGGAAACATAACCTCAGGAATGCTGCCTCTTCTACATTTGAAGCTGTTTCAATGAACGTAAATTGCTTCAGTATTATTAAAGCTTCTTGGCAAGCATGATTTTTCTGGGTTGAGTTAGGGGATCTAACAAGATAGAAAAATGGTAAGTCTGAAGGTTTACTTACTTACTGATAATAGCGTGTCAAGTGACTTGGGGATACTGGTGGGTGAAAAGCTGGACATGAGCTGGCAATGTGGGATCACAGCCCAGAAGGCCACCAGTATCCTGGGCTGCATCCAAAGCAGCGTGGCCAGCAGGGCGAGGGAGGGGATTCTGCCCCTCTACTCCGCTCTGGTGAGACCCCACCTGGAGTCCTGTGTCCAGCTCTGGAGCCCTCAGCACAGCAAAGACATGGACCTGTTGCAGCAGGTCCAGAGGAGGCCACCAAAATGATCAGAGGGACGGAACACCTCTCCTGTGAGGACAGGCTGAGAGAGTTGGGGTTGTTCAGCCTGGAGAAGAGGAGGCTCCGGGGAGACCTTAGTGCAGCCTTTCAATACTTAAAAGGGGCTTATAAGAAAGATGGGACAGACGTTTTAGCAGGGCCTGTTGCAATAGGACAAGGGTAATGGTTTTAAACTAAAAGACGGTAGATTTAGACTAGATCTAAGGAAGAAATTTTTCACCATGAGAGTGGTGAAACCCTGGCCCAGGTTGCCCAGAGAGGTGGTAGATGCCCCATCCCTGGAAACATTCCAGGCCAGGTTGGACGGGGCTCTGAGCACCCGATGTAGTTGAAGACGTCCCTGCTCACTGCAGGGGGGTTGGACTAGGTGAAGTTTAAAGGTCCCTTCCAATGCAAAGATTCTATGATTCTATAAATGCAGCTTGTAAGTTATAATTGTAAATTACAATGCCATTTCATGACAACATTTTCAGCTAGTCCAAGCTTGATTCTGGTTAAAATAAAACTGAAAATCAGTTTAGCATGTCCATGAATCACAGAGTTAGCCTTGGGAAGGATGGATCTACATGTCTCTAACAGCTAAAGCTGTTATAAATGCAACTGCAAAATAAGTGCTGTCATTTTATGCATGCATGTACATTTAGACAAAAGGTCCTGTACTATATGCAGACAAGCAGCCTCTGAGTATGTCTGTGGTTATCTGAGATGTGGATATATTGTCTGTCCTACCTCTGTTTCACTACCTACTTTTTAAAACAGCTACCATAACAGCTGAGAATTTAAAACACACAAACCCACAACCCTGTACTATAAAGTCATAAAAATATCCTAAGAGCAAAACAAAAGCTCATACTTATTAGAGAAATATTGCACTATGAAGGATTAATAACACTTCAGTATGAAATATTTGTAAATATATTTTTGCTTCTCAGCATTGTAAGTGAATGTCAAGCTCATCTGAACAAAATCCAGTTGCCTGCTATTTTCTTCATTGCTTCCAAATAACACCAAATAGAGCTTAATAATCAATGACAGACCTTTTCCTACCAAGCCTGTTTTTTCATGTCAGTTCTTTCCTTTACCTTCCCTGTCAGCTTTCCAAGCTGTTCCTCCAAATCCCGGCTTAGCCTGGACTCAGCTTAGCCATGCCTTAATGGTGTGGTGATTCACACTACGGTGCCAGTGTCTCCCCGGCCCAGAGTCTGAGCTGCAAAATTAACTCACTGCACCTCAGCCCGATTTTGCAGTATGTCAAACTTTCTCTTTAAAAATAAATAAAGAAATAAATAAAAGAAATGTCATCTTGTCGCTAATGGTATTTACGTCATTTTGCAGCTGTGTTCGCTTTGAAGAGAGCAGTCAGTGATTTTCGAGTTAGCTAGGTGAAGTGGAAAAATAATGATGGATTCAGCAGTCTTTTGTCACTTTTGGGCCTGAATTTTCCTCATATCTGTGTGAGCGTTGGCTGTGTACTATCTACTGGTGGTGAAAAATAGATTCCAATGCAGGTCCTGCTGGAAGAAAAAATCTGGGCCATTTAGTTTCTCATCATTTCCCCTTCATCCTCCCTTATAATGAGTGTTAATAAATAACTCTGGGAAAAACAGCCTGTGATCTTTTATCACTCGAATGTGCAGCAATGAAAATTAAAATGGAGGAGGAACCGATAAAATGCCTAATACCTCATAAACATTCTTTACCCAAAACAATGAATAATAGGAAATAGAAGCAGCTCTTAATGGGAAGATTTGGAGGTTTGAGACAAATCTTGATTAGGCTTTTTCCCCCCCAATTTGTTGTGTGGCTTATAACATCTCTTTCTAGATAGAATAATACAGGTCAATAGCTGACTTAAAAATCTTTAAGAGCTGGAATGATTAGCAGTCTGAGCAAGAGCCATTAGCCGACTCACCAATTCATGCGCTTTCAGAGATGAGCTTGTCTCTGACCAAGGAGCATAAACCTAAAACTCCAAACTCCACTGTTCGCATAAATAAATCAATACTCATCCCTACAAGGGATGTGTCCCTTTGGTGAAAAGGAAGGAGGGCCTGATAGTTACAAGCTCCTTTTTTAATCTTTCTTTCTTCAGGGAATGATGTTTATGATACCGTGTGCACCTGTCTCCCTGATGGACATTTGGCTCTATCACACAACCTTAGCCAGATTTAGCCAGTGTGCAGGATCTTAAAGACATTAGGTCCTTACAAGTTTTGTGAAAACAAGAAGTGAAGTTTGGAAGCAAGAGCAAGGATGCCAGGTGCTGCCTGCTTGCACCAGCAGAGACTTCTCCAAAGGTCTTGGGGCATGCCTTCCAACGTGCCCATCCACGTTGGAGCAGCTGCTCACAGCCCTTGTTTGACTCGAGCTCAGTCTGTACCTCAGCCTAAGTTGTTAATTCTTGCAACACTGCGCACGAGAACTTGACTTCTCAGGGCCCCAGAATCCTTCTTGGTAGTCCAGGGAGAAAACTCCCTTTTCCTGGCCTGTCTCACCCATTTTGGGTCTAATCTCTTTGGGAAGAAAATCATGTTTTTTTGACTACAGAATTAGGACCAAGGGACTCTGCTGTCCTGACTGAAGTGCCTGGGTGTCACTGAAATATGGATGATGTGTATTCATGTACCTCAGAAACCATCCTGTCTTCTCAGGGCCTTATCTCAACAGCTTCTCAAAGCAGAAAGGCAACTCACCACCTCTTCACCTGACCACAGGAAACTACAGGGTGGATGGCATTTTTCCAGGTCTAGCAAAAATGCAAACTGAAATAGGTTACCATAACTCTCCTCCTTTACTGTCCAAGCTTTCCCAGTATTTCT
Organism: Phaethon lepturus; assembly: GCF_000687285.1. Taxonomy (NCBI): domain Eukaryota; kingdom Metazoa; phylum Chordata; class Aves; order Phaethontiformes; family Phaethontidae; genus Phaethon; species Phaethon lepturus. The sequence continues at coordinate 9,537 of NW_010519979.1, forward strand.
ACTTTCCAGAATATACATGACTTCTTTGAACCCCAAGATTGTTTTGGCAAGCAGTCACATAAACTCTTTCTACCTGCTGGCCATTAAACCATAAGCTGTTGGAGAGAGGACAATATATACAGAAGATAGAAGAAAATACATAAGGTGGTGCAATTGCCTTTTAAAGGCCATTTGAAGGCAGCAGCCAGGAAAGGAAAGGTGTGGAAGGGGTGGTGAACTATAATTTTTCATGGTTAATAATAATCACGTATAATTTCCTTCTGAAAACTTCCTCCTGCAGCACCTCTCATCAAATGCAAAATCCGGCAAAAAGCTTTTGATGTTGCCTTTATCTGCACATGGTAGGTTTCTCCTCTTCCACACCATTGTATTGAGGGAGGTTGTTGCCCTGGCTGGGCTGGCTGGTGGGGAAGACAATGGGAAGAGGGCAACGAGGTCTCAGATCCACACTAGGAGCACCTAGCTTGCCCCACATACTGGGGCTGGGGGAGAGAAGATAATCACAATTAGCAATGATCATTATCATCAAGCAAGTGATTCATAAATATTCCATAAAATAGAGCCTTGGACTGCACAAGCAACAGCAAATATTGTAGCAGATTTATTAGTGGAGCATGAAACATTTATATTTTTCAGATGACAGGGCAGATGATGACTGTGTTATGCTAGCAGGCAGGATGAACCTCATTCGAAAAGTGCCTCGTAGATGATGGCCAGATATGACAGCAAGATGAATTAAGGTCTTTGAGCATCAAGATGGTGTGATAGACCCTGAGAATTGAAAACTAAACACCAGCGGTATCCTTCAGAAAGCAGCTGAGCTTTCTTTGTGTAAGTCAAGGCACAGCCTTGATAATTGTGGTGCCCCGGTGACATTGGCAGGGATTGAATTTTCCTGTCATCTTTTAGCAGGGTGGCTTACCAGAATAAATGTTTAGTGCTTCATATTAGAGTTACGGTTAGCAAGATATTGAGGGAGGCTGGTGTTCCCCAGAGATCTGGACTTTGGAAAACAACTTTGTTGAAGGGGTTTTGAGCCAGTGACAGCTTCCTTTTCTATTGTATATTAAATGCATTACTCCCCAAATCTATAAAAGAGGTAAACTGGCGAGTCTTTGCACAAAACGCTGATTGAGGAGGACAGTTGATTAAGACCTGACTCAGAGTCGCAGCCCAGGTAGGCCTAATGAAGTAAATAATTGGACAATATTTAACTTAAACAGTCAAGCTTTTTGGACTTACTGGTGTTTAATTACAGCCATGTCAGTTCTTGAAGGGACAAGGAAAAGGCCATGGAGTAGAATCAAACAGGACTTTCCCCCAGCCATCAGCTGCCCAGAGGGAGAGACTGATCTCTTTGTCTTTTCTGCATTTTTTATCCTCTTCTAGGTTTTGCCATTTTGAGCTGACATTTTTTTTGATATAAGCACATTTCCACATGACAGATCTTCCCACCTTTCACTCTGTCACCATTTTTAAATACATTTTCTTGAAGCGGCCCTGTATGTGAATGAGTTTCACACCTTCTTTAAAATATATATGCAGGTGGATCAAAACTGTGCCTGAGATGGCAGATAGCCTGACTTATATCCTGGGAACGTGTCCCCTCTGAAACCTCACTGTGTATAACAAGATCATCTACCTTTCACACTCAAAATACTTCCAACTCAGCTGTGTTCTGACAAATTGTCATGGTCTCCTTCAAACAGAGAGTGGAGGAGGTTGCACACAAAGGTGTGCTTTTTCTTTTCTTTCTCAAGCGTGAAACAAGTTTTGTCCTTTTTTTAGAAGTAAAGTCTATAAAATCCATAAAATTCAAAATCCAAAAAACCCCAAAGCCAAAACCTGATCTTTTCCCTGTTTTGGGGGGTGTTTAACATTGCGCATAGTTATTTTAGTCAGTACTGGACTAATTCACACCACTGTCTGTGCTTGCTTCCATTTCATCGAAGAATGAATTATTGTTGTATACTACAGTTAGTCATCTCAAATTTGTCTGGTCCCAGCTGAGACACTCATTTATCTGCCCTCTTAAAAGCTGCATTCATTCATGTCCAGCACTAAAGGGTTTGTGTCTTCATCTTACCAATGATCTGAGCTTCATGACAAACATTTTTGTTGCTGGAGGGCTTGAGGAGATTATGGGATGTCTGCAGGGTTTGAGCAGTCTGCCTACCCTTTATCGATACTGCACAGTGCCTGTGTTGGCAGCAAGCAAGCTGGGACCCCTTGAGATTTAACCTATTTCCGTTTTCAGGTTGGTTTGCTCCGTTACAACCATTACTGGACTAATGGGAGAAAAAATAGAGGTAAATGGTAAGAAAAATCTGTGTTCCAAATTAAGCATGTGGCTAAGGCTTGGTCTCAACAAGCCCATGATGAGAAAAAAATAATTTTTTCTGCTGTTCCATACTTCAGACTTTTCTAAACTGTGAGCAGAGATAATTGGTTCACCACTCAGAGATCAGGCAGACAAGGCTGTCCCTTGGCACAGAGCTTCCCGCTGCCACGGCTGCTACCCTGGAACACCAGCGGCTCCATTGGCATGCTGCAGGGACCTCCGCCTGGAGTTATCCTTGCTTGCTGTCCTCATCTGTCTGGGCAGACCACTGCAAGGAGACCTGAGCAGATCTGAAGTTTTCCCAAGGAGAAACTGGGCTTCCACTTTTGCAACTGCTAACAGGCAATACTTCCCCTTCTTTAAGCAAACCTGGAATTTCTGTCACAGAAGGACAATATTTCTTAGGTTTCATTATAGACATATTAAGGCATTTGTGGCTCTATCCCATTCTTCTGAGCTGATGTGGCCTCTGCCTCCCCTCTGCTCTGGATTGAAGGCATGAGGTTCCCATGTCGAACATTTCTTAGTCAAGCTCAAATTTGTAGGGATAGAGAATTTCTTTTAAAATTAGAACAGCTGGTAGAGTTGGAAGAAAAGCAATGAACTTTTGGTCTTCAGTTCTCTCTGGAGTGTCTGACATTGTGAGTAATGTTTAAAGATTCATTTGTGTGGCTTAATTCATCCTCCTGGACAGCGGATATAATCCTAATTTTACTTATTTTGTTGATATTATGCAAAGTAATTTTATGTGCTTTTGAACAGTATTTAAACAGTTGGACGAAAGGGCACTTTCAGCTAAAATGGATTTGTTACATCACTTGAATCTGCTCGTGCAGGATGTTCAGTGCAAGCTGAATTGCCTTTTGTGCCTGGCACAATGCATTCCCTTTTTATTTCCTCATGCCATGAAATCTGGGAATGAAGTTACATGTTTTGCAACAAGTAGGTCTCACAGGAGTTTGGATATCAGAGTAGAATGGTCTTTCATTGTGTAATGAAGAGGAAAGAGGGAATGAACCCCTAAAAAAGAATTCTATCAAATTCTTCCCATGGACATTGTGTTATTAGAGTAGCTAGTGAGTTAAAACAACATCTGAAATCCCAACAATCCAAAAAAGATCATAAAACTGCAAGGAGCAGGGTAAACAGCACACAGCACACAAACAATGTAAATTAAGACAAAGAAAATGACTGTAAATGCCAGCAGTCCCTAAAACATTAGGGACTAATTTCTAACAAACCATTAGCTGCATGGGGAATTGTCAAACATTATTAAATATAATTTGCTACATCTGTTTTATTATAGAACTCATTTGGCACATATGCTATTTATGCTGTACACTATTTATTTTTTTCTTTATGTACCGTTTTTTCTTTAAGCCTTACCTGACACCCAAGCGTAGTACAGAATTAGGATTCATTTTACTCCTGCTGCAGGAACTAAATTTGTGTGTTTGCATGCACACTTATATGTGAACCAGTTTCCCTCCTGCCTTCGTCTTCCTCCCGCCTCCCACAAGCAGCTGCACACGCATGTTTCTGCATTGCAATCAGCAGCCAGCCCCCAGCAAGTGCTCTTTCTGCTACCCACTGCTATGAATGCATATATGGAGGACGTGGTTTGCAGCCTCTGCAAGGGTCCTGTTACCAATCAATACCATTGTGCCATTAATATTTAAATGGCATCATGCTCTGAATTGCATTACGGTTTTTAAAGCTAATATTCAAGTAGTAGGTGATAGCCTGTAAGCATTGATATCTACCACATCAGCCAGCCAGTGCTGTAATCTTGATCAAAAATAATAATGTCATCCATAATACTGTAAAGATTTATTAGTTGTGACAGATCTATACATTAACAAATCACTACATGGCCCTGAATGCCAAGAAAGCAGAGCCAGTCTCATAAGGAATAGTAAGACCTTTTGGGAACCCTATTAAGGAATGTTTCACACAAGAAAAATTTGCTCTGAAAAAAATACAGATTTGTGTGTCTGTGTTTGTGTGTGCGCGTGAGTGATGGTCAACTGTCTGTCCACTCTTGCTCTTCTACACTCAGGACGGGGATAAGTAGCAAACCAGAATGGGCCCAATAAGGATTTTCTGGTGCAGTTCTGGTTTGAGTTCTGCTATAACTTGAATTTGTTCTGATTTGATTCCACTTTCCCTTCTACAAAACTGCAGGATGACTCACATTGAGTTGTTTGACTCCTTCATTCTTTAAAACATCCATACCTGTGATGGCAGTAAGGTGATCTTTTCTGACTCTCATTTTGGTAGCTTTTGCTGGTTGGATGTACAAAGCATAAAGTCAGAAGTTCCCTTGTGATGTTAAGCAAAAGCAGTTAAAATAATGTAAAATGCAGATTTACATTATCCATTCATGCTTAGCTCTTTCTCAGTGGTATTTCCATGTCAGGTGTTCTGGTGGTGGAAATATCCTCAAGAAAGAAAAAAATGAAAGTATCTGGCACCTGAGGAGTCCTGTCCCTGAGAGGAATACCGCTAAGTCCAGTCACTTAAAATTCATGAGACAGTCCATAAATATCAGAAGATTAAAACTGGAAGTTTGGTTTTTTGGTCTACTTCCAAGTTGTCATATCTTCATGGCTCATATTATCAGCATTTTCCTCAAAACAGAAACATCCTGAAACATCCAGAAACATTCTCTCCAGAGGTAGTTTCCTAATGCAGGCAGAGCTTTAGTGTCTAGGGACTTTCTGCTCCTGTCCTCCTGAAGGAAGAGCTGATACTGTTGTTATGCCATAGCCTATACCAGAAAGGAAGTTAAGATCTTCTAGTCTCAGTCACTCTTTTCCTTCTCTCTCTAATGTTCTCTCCTTCTAATTCTTGTCAGGGATAAGCACATAACTCAGTGCTCCAGGATTGGTTTCACTTGTTTAGTTACCCATTGCCAGAAACTCAAGGGTGCTCTTGACCCTAAGGATTTTGGAAACTTGCCCTTGCCTCTCTTTTGTTGCCCTAAGCAATCATGTTGCCTGGAACGGGAGATGACAATCTTGAGGCACAGTGTGCAAGGATGTGAAGGATATAGCTTGGATGCAGCCATGTCATCAGCCGTCTCAGGAGTGTCTCCTAGATTTTCTCTTTACTTCATCCTCAGGGGCTGCAGAAACTCAGTGATGAGTGGTATCCCTCAGGGGTCCATATCGGGACCAGTACCAGTACTCTTTAATATCTTCATCAATGACCTAGACAGTGGGATCAAGTGCACCCTCAGTAAGTTTGCAGATGACACCAAGCTGAGTGTTGTGGTTGACACACCTGAGGGACAGGATGCCATCCACAGGGACCTGGACAAGCTCAAGGAATGGGCCCATGCGAACCTCATGAGGTTCAACAAGGCCAAGTGGAGGGTCCTGCACCTGGGTTAGGGCAAGCCCCAGTACCGATACAGGCTGAGGGATGAAGGAATTGAGCAGCACTGCCAAGAAGGATTTGGGGGTACTGCTGGGTGAAAAGCTGCCATGTGCGCTCGCAACCCAGAAGGCCACCAGTATCCTGGGCTGCATCCAAAGCAGCGTGGCCAGCAGGGCGAGGGAGGTGATTCTGCCCCTCTACTCTGCTCTGGGGACACCCCACCTGGAGTCCTGTGTCCAGCTCTGGAGCCCTCAGCACAGCAAAGACATGGACCTGTTAGACCAGGTCCAGAGGAGGACACAACAATGATCAGAGGGATGGAACAGCTCTGCTGTGAGGACAGGCTGAGAGAGTCGGGGTTGTTCAGCCTGGAGAAGAGAAAGCTCTGGGGAGACCTTATTGCAGCCTGCCGGTACTTAAAGGGGAATTATAAGAAAGATGGGGACAGACTTTTTAGCAGGGCCTGTAGCGATAAGACAAGGGGTAATGGTTTTAAAATAAAAGAGAGTAGATTTAGACTAGATCTAAGGAAGAAATTTTCCACCATGAGAATGGTGAAACACTGGCACGGGTTGTGCAGAGAAGTGGTAGATGGAAACACTCCAGGTCAGGTTGGACGGGGCTCTGAGCAACCTGCTCTAGTTGAAGATGTCCCTGCTCATTGCAGGGGAGTTGGACTAGGTGATGTTTAAAGGTCCCTTCCAACCCAAACTATTCTATGATTCTATGAAACAGCCCATGCTGCCTTGCCTGTTGGTAAGGCTTCTCCTCTGTTCCTCACATGTGGACACTGTACTGCAGATCTCTCCCCACTACCTGTAATATAGTGTTTTCACCTTATCCACATTCCCTCCAGCTCTTTCCTCCTGCAGGATTACTTTTCTCCTTCCCTCAGCAATGTTGTTGAAATACATTTCATCTGAACGCCAATGCCAAGATGATTTTCTTATTCCGCTGTTTTACCCTCTTCTCTGCCATTTCACTTTCAAGACCTTTCACAAACTATTCGAACACTAGTGTCCTTTTTTTGCTGATAACTGACTCCCAGATGACACCTAAACACGGGCCTTCATTGCCCACTTGCCAAAGTTTCAAACAAGCTTCATACTCTTTTCCTTAAACTTGGGATGAACTCACAACATCCACCAACCTTTACCCCCTTCCCTTAGTCTCTTTGGACCTGTGTCTGGCTGAGAGCCATCATAATCCTGGCAGTTATGACCATGCTGGAGGAATAAGGTAGAACAGCAGGGTTTATCCTTGTACATTTGCATTTTTAGTCACTAAGCCAGTGGCAGGACATGGAAGTCTCAAGTTAACAGCTACCAGTGGTTGAACAACTGATTTGATATGGTCTTTAGGGAGGATCAGCCTTTGCCAAGCATTTGTGCAAAGGGTGGGAAAGTAAAAAAGCTGAGGATAATCTGTTGATCTAATGTATCAAAGATTCAAAGGAAAAATTTGTTTTGACTGATTTCATACTTCTGAGAGAAGAAGAAACAATTCCTATTTGCCAGAATGCCCTATTTTGTCTTTTAAAACATTAGAAAAGGTTTTAATGAAAGTAAAATGCTTAGATATGAGTGAAGCCTACTGAAAGACTTTCTCTGCATTTTTTGAATGTTAGTTCAACAAGATTTTTGATACTTTGTTGTGGTCCTGTGCTTGGACAGAAGGAGAAGTATATAATCCTCCAAGCTCTGCAGAGTGGGGGATCTGTTTCCTGCCTGGGAGAAAACTTCATTGTCAAGGTAGCTGCAGAAGAACCAAGGAGCACGAACTTTCACTCTCCTGATGGTGTTTTGACCCAGGTTGACCAGGACCCCTCTTCCTGGTCAGTTACGTTAAGTTATGGCAGGATCAGCTGGACATACTTTTAATTCATATTTTCTGCTGGGACATGTCATTTGTGGAGTTGTGACATAGTATTTTAGGTAAACATTTTTTAGAGTGCTCTGCCTCGTAGGTATAGGGCCCCTGGTGTTATTGGAGGAATGCATCATAAGCTATGAAGTACACCCCTGAGGCAAAACCCAACGTATTAAATTCCTCTTTTTATATATGGGGAAGTGAAACCAGAGTGGTGCAGTGACTTGTGTAAGGGCATATGGCTACTCAGTAGTGGAGCTGAGAAGGGAACCTGGACTCATGCTGACAACCCAAGTACAGGGCTGCCTTTTCCCCCCTTCTCACTCACAGATAGCCTCTTCACATGGTTTGGACATCACGATAAATGTCACATGTAAAACTTAATTGATAACTGATGAATTTTCTACTTGGGATGGGATGATGTGAGAATAGAGAAGGGCTGAATATCTTCAGCAGCTTTATTAACTGTGTATTAAAAGCTATAAAGAGCAGATAAATTGTACTTGCAGGTACTTCTGATTGAGAGAAGGAGCTTTTGCCAGAGGATTTAACACCCAAGACACTGGGATGTTATGAGCAATTGTCAGGGACATTGCGAAATGGGGCCAAAACAGCGATTTGGTCCCAATATTGGGACCGTGCAGAGACCTTGGTGCAAAAGACAATGCTAAGGAAATCTGAGCTGCTTTGATAGAAAATACCTATGAGGACATTTGCAGGAAGGCAGATCCAGGTTTTTCACAGTGAGAGGGCGAGAGAAAGTGGGCGTAAGCTGAGACAGGATAAGTTCAGGCTGAGTATGAGGATAAACTTTGTGGACAGCAAAACACAGCAAGAGGTTACCCATAGAGGCTGTGCTGTCCCCATCCTTGGAGATTCTCAAGACGTGACTAGGTAAAGCCCTGAGCAACCTAGTCTCATCTCACACTGACCCTGCTGTGAGCAGCCGCTGTCTGAACTGTCCTATGAGAATGGGACTCACCATCCCAGAGGCCAGCCCACAATTATGTTGTTCCCAACAGGAGAGTGAGCACGTACCAGGAATTATCCAGCAACTTTATAATGGAGCTAGGATGCAAATAAGGAAACCAGGATTTGGCTTTTCCTGACTACTTCTCAATATTAGCAGTTCATCTTTGGTTTTCTTCCTAACCAACTTCAGGCCAAAGAAAGCCTTTGTACTTCTCTTTCCCCCGCCGAACTCTGTGTAAGGCAAAGAGAGCTGGACATGAGGGTCTCTTCTGAATTAGAAAAGGGTGCTCAAATATGATGGCATAAAATCATATATGTCCTTCTGTGCCGGGCTTTTGCATATTGCTTCCGAGCGCTGCTCACTCTGCTAGCAGGGCGAGGTTAAACGCGGTACCGGTACCCCCCACATGGCAGCATCTATGAGGAGACATCAAATCAGTCAGCGACATACCACCGGTGGAAAAGTCATCAGTCTGGCTCCACAGTGACGCATCTCCTGCTGAGATACTTCTGGGCAAGGCACAGGCAAGAAGCAAAGTTGCAAAAGGTGTTTCTCTTATGCCGCAGGTGCTGTTTATGTTTGCTTTTTATGCTTTTTTGGTGTTGGTTTGTGGTGGGGTTTTTTTGCAAATGAGTCTTTCTGCCATATATATTTAGTTTTTTTTTTCCTCTTTTGTGCACTAGTTTCTCTCTTGTAAAATATATCTAGAGAAACAGGTGATGGGTTAGGACCAGAAAAGAAAATTTTTAAATCCTGGATCCAAGGTTGCAATAATGGTACCTACACATTTCTATAGTGGGGTCACTTAAAGAGAAACCCCACAGCTTCAAACTCCCAGGCCATCTGTGTGTGGCCAGGGTTGAAATCCAGATCTGATTCCTCCACTCTGAACTCATCTCTAATAATTAACAAGCCTTTGCTGGATTAATAAACACCCCAGTGCAAGAAAGAATGGCATGTTCTTTTTACTTATTTTTGGTCCTGTCCATATTAGCACATAACTTTAAAAAGAAATCTAGTGTTACTTATTGTAGTATTTGGGAGTTCTGAAAAATTGCCTGCCACTAGAGGTTATTCAAATTCTGGTCTTGATGTATTAGCCTAGACAGTTTTAAAGCCATATCTACAGCAAGTAGTTAGCCATACTGCTGAACAGACATTTTTTTAAATGAACTACAAAGAATAGCCTATTGTGGTTAGCTTATTTTATTTACAGCATTTCACATGGTGTGAACATTAAAAATTTACAGAGTAATATTGATTTGCAGCTCCATCAAACCATTTCTACCCAAACTACAGAACCAAACTGTTTGAGGAAAGGTGCCTTATTCCGATGATTATTTGTGCTGCTCCGAAGGCTGCTCTCTGCGAGGCAGCCATAAATTCACCTCCTGGCAGAAAGTTAAAGAGGAGGTTCAGAAAGTAAATAATTGCCAGGAAGCATCAGGAAAGGAGCCTTGCTAGCGCATGTGATGCACGGAGCTGGAGGATTCTGGTGTGTCTGATAAGGGTTTAATAAATGCATTTTGGGGGGCTGGGAGGCGGCGGGTCCCGCAGCCGGCTGGGACGCGGGGTGGCACTGTTGTCAGGCTCTTGGCTGCTCCGAAGCATCGCCCGTTTTCAGCCGGAGAGAAAGACCTTTTTTTTGTCATTTCTGTCACTCCCTCGATAAAAAGAGCTAACAAATTTGGATAGACCAGAAAACCAAATGATACCGGGTAATGGCTTATGGCTTTGCAGTGGCACTTTTGCCTGACAAGTGAGTCACAAAAGGGAAAAAGAACAACAAAAAAAAAGAAAATCTCTAAAAATTCAGAAAGCCACAGAAGTCCAAGTAATCTTTACAAAAAAAAAAGAAAAAACAAACACAAAAGCAAAAAGTGTGTGTTGGAAATAAAGATGCCCTTCTCAACCCCATTAATGGGAACTTAATTAGGCATAAAATTTATGAAAGACATTGGAAACGTGATCTTTTTCCCATTAGGAGAAAACTGGGCTAGCTTCAAGTCTGTAGGAGAGCTGGGTGAGATTCATATGTAAAAAGATACATCTCCATCAGGAAAGATATATTTGAAACATCTGGTAAAGTTCTTTGGCCAGCAATGTGTACATCTTGAAAAAAAAAAATATATATATAGAATCCTTTTGCTCTTCTCTGTACTAGACATGTGAAATTAAACTGTATTTCATGCAGATGTTATAAACTAGATTCTTCAGCTTTCAGTCCCTCTGCTCACAAGTCCTGCTCACACTTTGGAACTTAACTGCCAGTATTCCAAAAGAAATTGCAGTGGTGGGATGACCAGGAGTCACTTGTCAAGACAAAGGAGATGAAAATCCAGATATTTTGGAAGTACTGATCCAATTCTGTGCTGTCAGCCCTTTTTTACACTGCTATAACCCAGGCAACTCTAAAGTAAAACTTTTACATTTGTACCAGTGCAAGTTACAACAGGATCAAATTGATCTTAACTCATTTAACTCTCATTAACTCACCAGCATAGTAAGGGCCAGAGTCACAGTTAATTCATTTGAAAGCATCCAAAGTGGAGGAGAAGAAAATAAAGATAGGATTGGGTAGCTGAGCCTAATACTTCTGAAAACAGCACATCTAAAGATGATCTGTAAAGAGCAGATAAAACTTTGCTTGAAGTTTGTGGGTGAAGAAGACCTGACAGTGCATGTCACACAGAAGCTGTGAGGAGGTGAAAAGAGATTTCTGAGTAATTTTTAGTGGTATGAATACATAGATTTCTCACCGGACGGGCAAGCACCAAGGAGAACGGACAAGGGCAGCGTCTGGTCCCCGCAGCACCACCTCCCACCCGCTGGGGCTCTGCCGTCGCCCCGGGGGACCCATCGTGGAGGGGCTGGGGGCTGTAAAAAAGGCGACGGGCAGGAAACAAAGTCAGGGCTGTTTTACAGTAGTCTGTTGTCAGTCTGGTTAGAGGCCTTTGTCCAGTGTCTAAATTACTCGGCGTGTTACACAGCAGTTTATGGCCAGATCTGAAGACATTTAGGCTCTCCAAGTAAATGTAGGTGACTGAGTCCATCAATATAATCCATTACCTTCCCAAGCCTAATCTTTTAAGTCTCTGGTAATTTTTTTTTCATTGGCAAAGTAACTTCAGCACCTGCAGTTTTGCTCTAGGGGGTATATAAGGAAGGAAAATGGTCCCTGTGAACACAGAATTGCTTTGGTCCATAAAATGGGGCATCCCAGGAAGGATTTATTATTTGTAGTGGTCTTATAAGTGATAGTGAGATAAAAGCAACATGAGATTTGAAACAACATGAGTGCTTTAAGGAGAGATCTGAGTGACAGGAGACAGGGAAAATACCTTCCTTCCCTCTGCTGGCATTTCAGTATGTTCATTGATTCAAAAAAGCTTCACATTGCAGGGAGGAAAGGGGAAAGGGAAGGGGAAGGGGAAGGGGAAGGGGAAGGGGAAGGGGAAGGGAAGGCAAAAACTCAGTCATAATTTAGTTATACTGTTGCCAAAAATTAATGGCAGAGATCCTGTTCATCTTTATGAGGCAGAATCAGGCCTCCTATTGAGACTATGCTATGGACCTGGGACTTGCCTGCAATCCCAGTTCCAAAGGGGTAAAGTGGGGCTGCTTAACTGAAATGCAGGTCATGTCACTTGGAAAATTATGCAGGAGGGAGTTGCATCTCTTCCTGATTCCAATTCTGTATCTTTTACAAAGGCTTGTCTTAATGGTACAGTCCTATGCTACCTTGTCATACAAACCCCTAACGGAAGGAGGGGGAGGAAGACAATTCATTCTACAGAAGCAGGTCCACTAGAGAGGTATTTAGGTTTTATAAATAGGTCTATAAATAATACATTTCTACTTCTGCTGGTTTTATTGCTATTGATATGCAATATAGTCCTCTGGGCTTAAATCTGCAGATATTTTTATTACTTGAGGTCATTGCCATGTTGCATTGTACAAATAGCACATTGCATTCACCTCAGCATATGTTTATTTTTGCATGCCTCAGTGGCCGTCTTGAAAAGGCAATGCATCGGGTGTTATCCATCTCTTCTAACCCGTCCTTAGATTTTGCTAAGTGCATACTTTTATGGATCAGTTGAAAAGCCCCAATCACTCTGTAATTTAAGATTTTATGCCTGAATGCTGGATGTCATCCTAATAAGTGTGGTGGTGTGTGCGTGTGTGAGGAAGTACAGAAGAATATAATGCTTTGTTTCGCTGATGGGCTTCTGCAACTATGTTGTGCTACTGTCTGCACTTTTGCTAATCACATAAGGAATTTTTTGGAATTGGGAAAGCTGCAGAGGCTGAATAAGATTCAGTCAGTGCAATTAAAACATTTAACATAGATTGCCTTTAAAGATACAATTCCCTTTTTCTCAATGTACATAGAAGGAGCAGAGCTGAGTGGTAGGTGGTCAGCAGCTGGGTTTTATTCTCTTCCAGCTTACAGTGTGGAATATCACTAGTCTGCAATAACGACCTCGTTGAAACTTCCTTTAATTGTATTGTTATATATGTCAAGTCACCAAATGAGACCCGAGACTGCTTGCCTGCTGCTGTGTAACTACCCAGCAAAAACTTGCAACCTCCATTAAGATATTTCTGTGGTGGTTTCTGTATTTTCCCACGTGCTGGCTAGTATATGCAGTGCCCATGCCCGGAGGGTGATAGAAACGGAGGAGACGTGCCAATGCAGGCCATAAAACACTGAGACTGCACTGCCATTTCCAAGCAGTGTCTAATGAAATGAAAAGCTCTTCCCTTCTCCCTTGTCATCACCTCTGTCACATCATCCCGCAGAGATCAACCCCCAGCTCACAGACAGTCTTTCTCCTAAAATATATTAACCTTAGCTCTCTCTCGTGTCACTACTCTAATTGAGACTTAATGTATTTACCTCTGCTTTTGTCACCCTCCCTCCCGCTCCCCTTTTATTGGGACCGTGTTGTATTAGCATCCGTGAGCATATGCCCTTTCCCGCACATGTCAGACGGGCAGGGTGCTGTCAGTAAGACCTATCATTTATCCACTGGTGTTCTGGATCATTAGCACAGTGTCACAGTTTCACCCTCCATCCTGGTGCTTTCCTTTAAGTAGATTTCACTGCATAAGTCTCATTTTCACAACGATGGCTTAAGCGCACATGTTAATTGCAAGATTTAATTATACGGCGGCAAAGTTGTGAAATTTTCCTCCTAATTAACAAGGAAAAACTTGGCGCGGGAGAAAGGATATAATGGGGAAACGCCTTTTGCGCTTCATCATTAACAATTCTGGCGCACGGCTGTCGCAGTGGTGCGTGCCCCGGCTCGTTGACTTCCCCGTGTGAGGATGGATTAGGTGCAGGTGAAGGCCAAGAGGTCCACAGCCAGACACCTGCAAGGAAAACCGTGGCGTAGGAGCTGGAGAGGGGCAGAGCATTGGCACTACAAGAGAAATACCCAGAGAGTTCCAGGGAGTTTCTTTTCACAGGCACGTTGACCTGCAGCAAGCAGGGTGAGCCCAAATCAATTTTATGCTGAGATTTCTTTCCAAATTGGTATCCAGAGATTCAGTTCAGATTGATATCCAGTCTCCAGGAACTACATCCCAGCATTAGACGGGAATTAGAGACTCAGACAAAAAAATGCTGCTTCCACTAGATGAGAATCTGTTTCTATTTCCGCACATCTGCCTGCCTGCCTCCTAATGTGCCTTTTGAAGGTGGGACACTTGTTTTTTCTCATCTTGGGTTTTTCTTTTTTTTTTTTTCTCTCTTCTTTATCTTTTCTTGTTCCAGTAGCCTGTTCAAATATTTAGCCTTTCTGTTAACCCTTCTTTCTCTTTCCTTTCCCCAGGACAGGCTCTCAGACAAGCTGTGCTGGCTGGGAGTCTAAACAGAGACGATGTCAGTACCAGGGACTGGAAACGAAGAAATATTAGACAGTTAATGTCTTCTTTTGGGTAAGACGCTCTCACAAGCCCATCCTAATCGAGCTGAAGAGGTACAAGGGGCACAGTTCACATCAAGACTGTATCTGCCCATAGCTTGTTCTCCTTTCCTTTAGCCTTTGGCCTCGCATTATGTCATGTTTTTAATTTATCTTATTTCCTCTGGTGCTAAATGGCTGAAGCTCTCAGGCTTTTGAAGCACTCTGCTCTTCCTGGCAGCCTTGGCTCCTTGTGCCCAGGTCACTCTCCCGGGGCTCCCATTTCCCACGCATCGGTGGAAGAGTCTCCTAAGTCCTGGCAATCACCTTTCATGGAGGGAAGGGCAGCGCTGGGAATCCCTGGGAGACTGGATAGCAGGAGTGCCGTGGCAGCAGGCTATAGCTCTTTCTTTTGCAGGAGCTCAGTGTGGTGGAATTAATCTTGTGTAATTTTGAAGACCCCATACATTGCAGTGCCTCAGGATTTCCAGATAATTGGTTTGAACACAACTGAAAAGTTGCATTTGTATAAAATAAAAATATTTCATTATTCTTTTGTATTTCTTTTAAATCAGAAATTGCATTGTAATTAGTTCATAATGCAACCTCCCCTCTAAGATTAGGATTTGAATCTTTGATTTTGACCTTATAAAAAAAGTTTTTTTGATTTTATCTTTTTTTCCAGGTGAACTTTTGTAGAATTCAACACACTGCCGTGGAAAGTCCTGAGACTAGTAGTGTATCGTTTTCATTCATCATGCAGTCACCTTACCTGACATCAGAATTTCACATGCTTTTTCTTTAAGCCACACTGCATGGATACATAATTCTGTACTCTCAGACTTCAGCTAATGAATAATCATATTCACAGATCAACCTAATTAGGTAGCAGAGAGCATTGCCTACAACAGAGTGAAAAAGTGTATATATTCACAGCTAGACAACTGTTCATGAGGGGCCTGACCTTGCAGCTATTATTCATGTTGAGTGGTACTCACTTATGGGAGATACTCCTATTGTCTTCAGCGTGTGTATTACTACGTAAAATATCATCTGCCAGTGTTATGACTTCCTTAACACCCCAATATTTTCCACCTACAATGACACCTGGTGTAAATTATGCAAGCAAATGTTTGAAGAGAAGGCAGCATCGGCAGCGCTGCTGTGCATTTCATCGCATCTGTCGGAAAAATCCCTCCCGACGCATCAAGCCACTTACCACCCTAGAGCTGAGATAATCGTAACTGGCCTTGAGTATGCTCCTAGTCTGTTGCTGTGTGATTTAGAGTTTATTTACTTAACCCTCTTGAGGAAACCTGTCTGACTTTGCTCTGCAGAGCAGCAGAAGGAAATGGTCAGTAGACCACGCTCCAGCTGACGGGGCAGTTACCAGCAGCTGGGGGCCTGTTAACATATTAAAACGCACTAATGCAATTGCAAGCAGTTGTTTCACTAGTCCCTCGGGGATGAATGGATTTGAATTGCAGATTCTTATTTTCCTTCTCTGGGGGTCTCTGCGTTTTTCTGTCCATTTTCCATCCTCTTCACCAGGAGGTCTAAGTCCCTGTCCGACCTCGTCTGGTCAGCCCGGGTGCCGCGCGTGCCCACACGCTGGCCACGTGCCGCAGAACCCTGCATGTGTACAAACCTCTGGCAAGGGATGGCCGGGAGCAAACGGGTGCTGCCAGGCCAGTTCATACACCCATTTCTGCCCGTCCCCTTTCCCTCGGGAAGGGACAGGGAACGGGCTGCATCATTTGGTCAGCTCCCTCCTCTCTGCGTTGGTGGTTAAGCCATTCCTCTGTTGCAGCGGAGGATAAGCAGAAGCTATTCACCATCAGGCAGCCATCAGATCATCATATTATTTTTTATTTCCCAGTGACTCGGTTCGATGGTGGAAGGAGTGTTTGGAGAATCCTTTCTCAGGGAGCATACCCTGGTGAGGGGTCAGTCTAACATGGAGGAAGAAGTTGTGTTTCGGGGACAGATAATCCACCTGAAGGCTTGGGATATCCAGGTTTTCTCCTCATTTTGCTGCAGTCAGGCTGCAGGACCTTAAGCAAATAATCTCTTTCCTGCCCTTGCCCCACTGCGCTGTGACATGCAGGAGACCCGTATGCCCTGACAGAATATTTGCTGCCCTATTTCTGCTCTGACTTGCCTCTTTAGGAGAAGTTTTTCAGGGGCAAGGCTATTTTCCAGTGCCGTACTGCTGTGTGAAAAAGGGGGTAGTTCCCTGCTCAGCTTGGCTGGGCAGTGAGAAATGTGTGATTTTTTTCATTGCAACAGGGTAAAACCCTTCTGCCCGTGCTACCTTCCGATTGCCACACTTTCCTCCGACCCCATTTCTGCCTCCAGCGCCGGCACAGCCGGATCCCTGCCTTGCCTTGCTCTGCAAGCACCGCTCTACCACAGGCAATAATAACAAGGCAGCCTCTCTATTTGTTTAATACTTTGCTGTGTGACAGCTTTTCGATATAGGTAAGCTTCAAGGAAGAAGCGGAGGTAATGAGCTTGTGTATTGGCTTAATATATCAGGCAACAACATTTGTACGTACAAGGCACCTTCTAACTACTGCGAGTGGTTTGTGAGCAGCAAAGATGCTATCTGCTGCCAGGAAAGGAGGCAGTTTTTAATATGTGAGGCATGTGCTGCTGTCAGGTTTCGTCAAAGAAAGGATGGCTTATCTTATCCTGTGATGGGGCAGCTCTGAACACAGCCATGGACACGGTGCGGTGACACAGGGAGGTGAGCTCCAGAAACAGCCTTTACAGGTAGGGTGGATGTAAGGATGTTGTGCCCAGCAGATCCTCCCCCCTCTCCTTTGTTTCTTCTTCAGCTCTACGGGGATGCACGGGATTTGGGGCACGTCGTCGGGCGTGCATGTAGGGCCAGGGTGATCCGGCAGCAGGTAACAGGGCCCGGGACTGAAGAGAGGTGACACGGTGATCAGCTCCCATGCCCCTGTGAAGCCGTACCTGGCCACTGGTGCGGTTCGGGTTTCTGTCGTGTCTGATGAGAGCCAGAGCAGAAACACATTCCCACAGTCCAGGAGTTACACAGACAGGACTCTGTGCTCACACAGGCGCTTTCAAGCCCGTCTGTGTCCATGTTATTGCTGGAAGTTTGGCTGTTAAGTATTCCTCTTCTTGGTATTTTGCCAATACCAGTCCATGTACACCAGGGCTCTTACTCTGTTTCATGGGGAATCAGGCAAAACCTTTGGGCCTGATGATGGTAGAAGATGATCTGATTAAACTGGAAGTGATCAGGAGATCAATAACGTATTGATAGTCTGTTAAAATGAATCTGGTCTGGATGGGTTAGGCATCTATTCAGAAGTTCACTGAAGCAGTGGAAATCTGCATTTGATTTGAGAGGTTGTCAAGATGCAGCTAATCCTGGCCAGGATCCTACTGTTGTCCCGGTCTCTGGAGTCAAGCTGATCTTGAGTAATGCGATAGTCTCAGTATCTTCTCTCCTGTAATTTTTAACTCTTTTACAGGCTTTCTCCTTCTTTCCATTACACATGAGCACCAGGTCTGTCTGAACCCGTGCAGACCCAGGGTGAGGCTCTGATATCTGCCTTGGGGATGGAGACCCAAGGGCAGCCCAGCTGCCCCATCCCCAGCCAGCTGC
The DNA here is from genome assembly GCF_000687285.1 of Phaethon lepturus. Classification (NCBI taxonomy): domain Eukaryota; kingdom Metazoa; phylum Chordata; class Aves; order Phaethontiformes; family Phaethontidae; genus Phaethon; species Phaethon lepturus. Next base: position 27,656 of record NW_010519979.1, read on the forward strand.
CCCTCTCCCCGTGCAGGCTGCTGTGCCCGTCACTGGGGCTCTTTGCAGCTTTCAGACACTCCCTTCTCACGTTGAGAGGGAGCCAGAAAGTGATTGTGAGAATTATCTCAGCCCCATTCGTCTGAGAAGGGCTCTCTGTCAAAGTGGTGATTTTCCTGATTCTTTTTCCATAGCGCTGGCAATGATACAAAAGCAAAAAACCACCTCGTCTAAAAAGAGCTGTTGTTGTATGGCAGTCCTGTGATGACTTATTGCCAACAGACATGTGAGTTTACTATAGATCTACTTTAGGTCATAAGTGCAAAAACATATCTCGTTAATATTTAAAGATGCTTAGCACAAGAGCATGCATAATTAAACAGTGCATCAGAGCTGATAATTCCAAATAATTTGTCTTCTGAAAAGGGATTTTTGTAATTTGTTAAACTGGTTTGAAATCCACAGCTTAGCAGCAGGAGTATGTTTGCATTACAAAATGAATAATTTTAAATGTTGGGCTGTGTCCATCCTCTCTGAGAAGAAAAAGAGACATGGCACTAGGGAGGGTTTTTAAAAACGCACATAGGTGTGGATTCATCACTGCACAAAGCTCTGTGTCTGTCTGAAATATGAGTCTCATTTTTAAAAGCAAAACTGTATTCCTGCCAGGTGTAGCATTGCTTTCTCTCCCGGGATATTTTCATGTTCCATGAGCAGCAGTTCCATTGGTATTAACCGTGTCTTTCTCTCGATTACTCAGAAATGAAGATATGCCTGTAATAAGAATGATCTATTAGTTAGTAAAACAAGTGACATACGAGACAAATATGAAAAAATTAATGGTGTCAGGTACAAGATACAATATGCTGTGAGCTTTTCATTATATCCAAAAGGCTATCTGAGCATATTTTCTGCCTGGATGCTAAAAATCTATGAAGAAAGAAAATGTGCTTATGATCCATTGCAAATCATGCTTTTCCGAAGTGACAAAATACAAACTGATGTGTGACCACAGCTATTCTTTAATTTAATATAAGATCAAAAATTAAATGGCAAATGTTCGGGGCACACTCAGATCATTGATCACACAGGAGAGCTATTTACAAGGCAAATCTAAAAAACCTATTTTACACATCATACACTGAAGGTATTTCTAGAAGTTACTGAAGTTGTCAGGGTCTTGTTTACCTGTACCAGTACCGGGAGAGCAAATCTCAGCAGGCACAGGTCTGCTGCGGTGAAGCTGCATGGGCTGCTATTAACTCAGGACCCGGAGCTTCTGCCTTAACTCTCCACCACGGATGCATTTTCTATTTAGACTAGGTGGGAGGAGGTTGGGGAGGTGCATTGGAAACTGTCACATATTAATGTCCTGCTCAGTGCTGTGTTTATGTAACAGTCCAGCACTTCATTGTCAATAAGAGTACGAATTAAAACTGAACTGTGTGTGCTGGCTCCTGCTCTGAAGTGGCCAACACCAGTAATGGAGGGATGGAGGAAGAAGACAGTACAAATTTGCCCTCATAGCTGGGTAATGAAACCCAGAGAGATATTCAGATGGTGTGTCCAGGGTGTGGTGGCATCCAGAGTGGATTTATGATGGATGCAGGTATCTAAATTCAGTTGATCACAAGTAAGCATCTGTCAGGGCTGTTGTACCCTGCTTTATCAGGGAGTCACAGGAGAGAGATGAGCAGCCACATCACAGCTGCCTGCGAGGGCTGACCGGAATTACACCTGACTCTCCTCTGGCGGTATTGGGAGGCCTCAGTACGAAGGCAATCCAAATAGCTCGTCATTTTCTTGAACTTAACGTCCCAGTTATCTGTCTGAATGTGGCACAGAGAGACATTCTTATGAAATATAGCTAGTCAAGTAACTAGTACTTGCATGCATAATTTAATTAAAAAAAAAAAAGAGGGGAGAAAGGAATTTGGCTATGACTGACTTGGCTCCTCTGGTATGAGAAGAGCAGATGAGTAGATCAAAGCAGCAGGTGCTGAGGCCCCTGTGTCTGTGCTATATTTGGTTCAGGGCTTTTACTTCATGCTAGATTTTGTGTGGTCCCAACAGCTGAACATCCTCACCAGACCCGTGTTTCAAGGCTACCCAAAGGACTATATACTGGTGCAAGCCAAGATGTCCCCATTACGGAGTGCATCAGTAGCACACGTGGAAGGCAGCTTTCCTCCAGAAGAAATCTAATGTCCATGAATCAAAACTGCTCTGTGAACCGAATCAGCTTGTAGGAAGTGGGGCCAAATAGGATATTCACTTCAAAACAACAGCATAGCTCAGAGCCCAGCATTGGTGCAGACACAGCTTGGTGCCTAACCTTCAGCATCTGGGCACGGGAAGTTGTGCATGGACAGTGAGGAAACCTGTGTGGCTGAATCTGTGACTTTTGACTCTACCACACAACTGCACTGGTCCCAAATATACACAATCTAAAGTTTAACTTGTGAAGAACATGCAGTCTATATATTGGTTATGGGGAAGAGACAATGCTTTCCCATCCAGACACTGTAATTTATTTCTCCTCTAATTCCCTTTCTCTTGTCTCTATAACGTGGATGCTCCGGGAAGCCAGTGACTGGTTTGACTGCTAATAAGACCCTTCAGACTGGCCACAAGGGGATAATCAAAGGCTGCATAATGTGGCATGTACTTCTCTCTTAGAGCTGACGATATTTTTCCAGTAGCAAGTCACAGAATGATGGTGATGCTGCTGCTATTAGAGGAACCACTGAGTTTGTTTCCTTGACATCAATGTCTGCATTTTTGAGGGCAATGGCTTGCATTGACTACATAATACCAGAGAGAGATAACTTCCTGCTATTTTACAAAAACTAAATATGAATACTAGGAATTAATCCTTTTGGCCTCCTTAGGGGTAAGGCTAGAGACACCTTTCTCAATCAGATTTCTGCGTTGGCACAACATCTCTTCAATACATATTTAGTCTATGTGGAAGAATAGGACAAGATATATGTCCTGGTCCTACTCCATGTCTGCCAAAATCTGTGGAAAAGGGACTAGGAGGGAGAAAATATAAAAACATCTTTGTCCCCTTGCCACCAAATATTTTAGACTGAGCAAGGACACAGGCAATCCAGAATGCTCCACAATTTCAGTTTGTGCCTTGGCTTACTAATTATTGGGAAAGAGGCACAAGTATAAACTTTGAATCTAGACTTCCATTTCGGTTTTCTCAAAGGAAAAGAGATTTTGGTTCCATTCTTTCTTCATTGTTCTTTACTTGGGATGCTGCCAAAAAGTCAGCATTACTGTCACACTGAAAGAGCTCTGGATACCCTGTTGGAAACCACAGACCTGCGTATCATAGGCATTAATGAGATTCATCATTATTATCCTACAAATTTTCCCTGGCCATTGGTATAAAACATAGCACCATGGTGTTACATTTCATGTTAAGGTATGGCCATAGGCTCACGAGGAGATGTCAGATGCATATGTTTCCAAGCTCTGTATTCTCATTTCTGCTTGTATCCCCCATTCTTTTTTTTTTTCTTTGTAAAAAACCTTGGGCTGGGTTCTTTAGACAATACCAGGGATATACAGGGAGGCTGTGGAACAGTTATTGAGCTTTCGTGAATCGTCTACTTCTTCAGACTCTGAGAGTGGGATACAGCTTCAGATTAAGACACTTGAACATAGGTATGTCCTTGTAGATGCCAGCTTGGGAGCTAGATATCTAAATGTCTGTTATAGTCAGCAGAAGCTCCTATCAGTTGCCCTCTGGAATGACCTACAATATCTTAATCCTCCAGTTGCTGCTACAGAAAAAGGCAGATCCTTTTTCTTATCTACCCCTGCAGATGCCTTGGGTATCTTAGGATGTCTGAAGCGGTGTTAAACATTTATATTTAGGGAACTGTCTCCCCCTGCTACCCAGATATTGCTAATGAATGTTCAGATGCTTACAAATAGACACATGTATTTACATGTCCTAATCTGAAATTGAATCTTGGATGTATCATTGTTCTTTGGTTTCGCCTGCTTCCATCCCACCGTGGTGTGGACAGACCTCTCTTGCTCAACCTTCCCCCAAAGCTGCTTCTTCGGGCCCACACTGGGTGGAAAGGCAAGGCAGTAAACAGGTTACGGGCTGATGATCATTTATGATGATTCACTGCTTTTCAGCTGCTTGCCCCTGGCTGGAGGGCTGGGGCAGTGGGAGGAGAGCCCATGGGCACTGTGAGGCCACTGCTGCACTAAAGCACACCAGGCTTGCTTAAACCAGTCGAGGGATTAGCAGCTCATGCTCAGAATTATAGTACCTATGGCAAGAGGAGGATAATTGATTCAAACATGCCATTTTGTCGGCAACAAATTGTCTTAAGGTATCACTAAGTGATTCAGTTAAAGGTTTTCTCTCTTCTGCGTTTGCAGCTGCCTCTTGGTTCTTCTTCTCCACCCATCTCGTGGGAGCTGAGGGTGAACCTGGTCCAGCTGAACTGTTCTGGCAGTGTTTGCTCCTGGTTGCTCTCCTTTGGGCAATGGGACTGAGGGTCTTGTCCTAACCTGGGCTTTGTGTGTAACCACTTTCTTGGAACTGAAGAAAAAGTCATCACTGTGCAAGCACACGGACAGTTACCATGCCAGCTGTGAAAAATCATAGTCTAACTAATGCTAGAAATAAATTACTAAAAGCTAACAACCTTCCCCTCTCGTCAGCCTCTCCTCCCTTAGAGACTCACTGAATCACACTGTCCGAGGCCAGAAGGAGCCATTTCACCACGCACTGCGACCTGCTGAGCTTTGCAGGCCATGTTTCTGCTCGGTTAACCCTGCACTGACCCAGCTAAGCTGTGCGTGGCTCAGGTACTTCTCCCTGCCCCAGCCACGGCCCGAAGGGCAGGTCCAGGCAGGGCAGACATCCCGCTGGTCCTCCTGAGGAACGCCTCCCCTTCCCCGTGGTGATGTGCCCAGGTCTCCATGGGTTGTACCCATCATTAACGCCTGCAAAGCTGAGCTTGGCCGAACAGAGGCTTTGCCATGGGGCAATGCCTTATTGCCAACCTCTCCGAGAAATAAAAGTGCGTGGAAAGGGTGAATAAAGGAGCATCCAGGAGAGGAATATTTTCATACATACTATACGTCTTCTAACCTAGATGCTGCTTTCAGTCTGCTGCCAAAATCTACTTAACACGTTGCACTAAACTTCAGCTCCCAGATTGCAAAAAAGTCTCACTCTGGGCTGCTATTACCATCTCCTCCACAGTGAAATGTTCTGCATGATTTAGTTGGCAAAGCACCGAGAAAGAATACTACAAGTTGGGACCAGCTTTATTCCAGAGTTTACCTATCTACAATGATTAATGCATGCTTAATAACTTCAAACATTTCTCATCTCTTCAGAAGGAGGAGGTTTCTTCAAAGCTTTCAGACAGAGTCTCCCTTTCGAATTGATGAAGGCATGGTCCCAGTGGAGATTTTACATTGCCAGTATGTACTCCTTCAAAGAATTCATTGTTGGCATGCTGTATTTGAAGATTTCCTGCCCTCTGTTACCCGTTCATTTAATTTTTCAAAAAAAGAGTAAGAAAAAGAACAAGAGTATCATACCGTTGGGGTCCCCTTCAAAGCAATTTCATGTCACACCCCTAAACCCTGGAGAGGAAGAGCGTACACCAAATTTAGGGGTTTGCTGCAGTGTAATTAGCATCTCTGAAGAAAAGAGCTGCCCCTTCGTAGAAGATTTGTTTTTCTTACTAGGAACTGTCTTTGATGTGCTTTGATTCAATTGCCAGATCATTTTTCAGATTAAATGCTGAACAATAAGTAATTTTTCAGCGGGTTCATCATTCAGCTGGAAGGTTTTTGGATCAAGAAGACACCCACTCAAAAGTCTAGAAGGATTTAAAGGTGCTTGCAAGAATATCAGAGCAAAAACTTCTAGGATTTTTAGAAGCAAAGAGAAATGCTTATCACATGGAGTTGCTAGGACTGTAGGAAGAGTGACTCATTTGTTGTTTCCTAGCTGTTTGTGGAAAGGGGTGTACAATAATATATTAACTCGTGGAATGCATATTTTAAAAGTTTGCAAGGACTGCAAAAATTTGTAGCCGTTTCACTTCCACTACTCAGTCCTATCAATATAGTTTAAAGTAGATATGAGAAAGATATAATTCTTCTAATGGTTTAATCAATTTATGAACATTGCTTTTACTTCTGTTTTCCCCTGTGTAATAAATTGTTAATTAGTGTGTGTCAGAAACACATGAAAAAAAAATTCCCAGCCTCTTATAGGCTGCTGAGAAAAGGAGGTTATTTCTGAAACTCTACATAAATCTGTGCAAACTAGTAGAGATGAGATTCCAAAACATACTCAGAGGTGTCCACAGCCCAAATAAACAGTAGTGCTCTGTTGTTTTGAATGCCTATTCTTTCTAGTTGTCCTTTGTTTTGCTCAGTGGGTGCATTCATCAGCTCTTCATGGCTCAGTAATTCATGAAATTCTCTTTCCATTAAAAATAAATACTGCATTTTATATCCTTGAGATGGACGCCATATTTGATTGTCTTTTCTATGGCAGTGTATATTGAAAACTATAAAATTATAATACAACTATTAATCTGCTGTATCTGCTTGTACCTAATTTTTATTAAAAATGTATTGTGCTCCAGCTGGCTCATAAATTACAATGAGGTTGAAAAGGCTCCAGTTGGATTACTTCTGAAGGAGAACATATTGAAATCAAGAAAGGCTTACTGATTAATATTTTGACTTTATATACAGTGTTACTAAGGGAGCAGCTTGATTACCATAGAAAAGAATTTGTAGTTAACTTACTGCAGATCTGGTAAATGTAACAATGTGAAACTTGTGGAAAGTGGCATTTACCAAAGAAACCACGTTGTCATCACCGATCACATCTTTCATGTCATCTTCTCCTTTTACAAATGACATAAAAAACTTACTTTGTTTCAACAGTTAATTAATACATTTATAGGACTGTGGCAGAACCAGGGATCATATACCATCTGTTCTCTGTTTCTCAATTGCTACCACTGATTGTTTTTGATAGCCTTTCTAAAAATTGCCTAGAAATAGCTGAAATAGCTTTGTCTTTAGTTTTAATATTATGAGAAGTAAAACTGCTTAATTATGTCTCATTTGGGAAGCAATGGGAAAGGAGAAATGAGGTTATTTGGCTTAGAAATAACTAGGGGCCTCCTTTCCCCTTTTGTATGCTTAACAGTCAACACAATTTTGGGGGTAAAACGTATACATTAAAATACACCCCGTGGAACTCAGTAAGCAAATTGAGAAATTTCGGCTGAAAGCTGCATTATTCCAAATCGTACTTGCTGCTTAACACTGAAAACACGAATTAAACTCACACCATGCGCCCGGTCTTTAACCTGGAGGCTGTGACTGCTCATGGGTGGCAGGAGCTCACTGAAAAAATGAGCTGCTTTCTGTGGGCAAATGGGCAGCGGGTACTTGGACTACAGCCCCCATGAGGCCTAATAGTTCCATTTCCAGCCTGAAACTTTTTCCCATAAAAAGCGCTTAGTTTCTAAAACAGTCCGTTGCATTTTTTATCTGTCTCTCATCTTCTCTCTTTCTTCCTCACACATGCACACCAGGCTATGCTCCTTTTTAATTGATAAGATGTCAGAGAAGGTGAATTTTCTCTTCCATTTGAGAGTTAAATGAGAATAAAGCCCTTTTATTGCCTGTACTTTGTTCCTGAAGTTTCGCCAACAATAATGTTGGTTTTATTAGCTGTGTAGGATTGAAGATGCTATCGTGGAGTCAGACCACATACCAAGATGCAGGACTGCATATGTTTTTAATTTTCCAGTTACTTGCCTTGTCCTTTTTGGTCAGCCAAAAACTCAAGAGAATACCATCAAGCAATGAAAGAGAAATGGAGTATTGGAAACAGCAGTGGCAGCTGCGTAACAGAGGAAGAAAAAATTACTTTAATGGCTGCCTTCCACAATTTTCCACCCAGCCATAGAAGGAGATTTACATATGCTCTCTCAAGATGTCAGTCTAAGAACATAAGCATTACCCTTGATGTACCATAATGCTGACTGACAAGATATACACGTGATAAGCCTACTTTAGAGAGTAAAGCGGTATTCCTTTTAAACACAGGTATTTACAGTCCTATGTAAAGCCCAATTCATTCCCTTCTTTATGTGATAGCAAAGAAGCAGGACGTGGGATTTAATACAGAGTGATTACTGGGTAGTGAAATAAATAAAAATAATGAGAGGGATTTTGCTGCCATGTAGTGTACACAGCCTTTCTGCCTACTTGGATAGACAGGCTCCCAAGGATTTGGTTGATCTGTACACATGGCACCTGGATGAGACACCCCACACAGGGTATGGCCTTGGATCACAACTGAGCTTGAAAAAAGTAATTTATTTGCACTTGTCAGTATTTTCCAGTTTTTTATTAATTATATTCCTTTTTTACAGGCAATTTGTCTGCAGTTTCAGTCCATGGCTGCTAAGAGTGTCTGAGCAATAGCTGACTAAGGCATCTTTGCTCATGTCTGCACAAAGTTCTTTCTAGTTGTGAGACTATGAAAATGGAGAGCAAACAGATGTGTATCAATTAATGAGAGACACCATCACTACAGCAAATCCAACTGAGTGAGGCTATCTGAGGAAAACATTAAGAAAACAATTCCAATGATGGGAACCTTCGTTTTTTCATTCCTTTCAGAATTTTCATTCCAGTACCTCCCTCCTGCCTTTCCTTTGGTTTCTTTTTCTGGCCCAAAGACAAACACAAGGCACTGAGACCACAACTCCTGTGCGGCAAGACAGTTACAAGCACTGACTGAAATTTCTTGGATTTCTAAGGAAAAGAGGAGGAAAGACATCCCACACCAAGAGGATACATCTTAGGGGTTTAAAATTCACATTAAGTTTAATTTTCAATTTTTAAATGTTTAATTTTCTTGAAATTGATAATTTCTCTCAACTAATATAAAGGGGAGTAGCTTTAGCTTAAGGTATACCACTTCAGCTTTCTAAATCACTACTGAAATACTGTTTCACAAGAATTCTAGGGATGATAATGACACAATCAGCTGAGGACATTCCCATCAAAGACTTTAGGTGGTGGGGGGCATGTTCATTATTTACAGGGAAATTAATATGTTCCGTAAGAAAAGTATCACTCATAACTCTCTGTGATGGGACAGTATTAGCAAACCACAAAGTTGAAGACCAGCTGTGGAAGTAGGACTGAAGTTAGGGTTAAATTAACATCAGGATGTTCTTGCTGGGGAAAGATGCTAAGAACCCAAAACACTCCCCATCCCTCCAGTAAATGACTAGGGGGGGCAATCAGTGCTTTCTAGTGATGTCTCATCTTCATAAGTCAGCAAAACCATGGCATAGATACGGGTCTTGGGATTCCTACACTTCTTTGTCCCATTTATACTTCCTGGACATCGCCAAAGAGTCTGTGTTATCCAATTCCCATGTGCTGAACAACGACACCAGACCAGTGCCTCAGGGGGCTGAACTCTATTAAAGAAGCACCAACACAAGTTTCTTCAGCATAATCCACTAGACCACTCAGCAGCAGCATCGCACAGGCAGGCGTGCTACCTAACACCTGCTAGTGCTGGGATTTGAAAGAGTTTGATGTATCAAACTGAATTATCTCCAGCACTGTCCTGACTTGTGTTGGGGACACTCATTCTTTCTCTCCCCAAAACAGCTCCTCCTTTTACAGCAGTCAGAAAGTGAGGCCAGAAGTTTCCTGTGTTCGATGCTTTTCAACATATCCTTGTTGATATGGATAATGGGTAATGAAATATGGCACCTGCAGGAATTTGTAGCAGTATTTAAAAGGATGAAATATTAATCAGGGGAAAGTAACCAGCGGCTACGTGCATTAATTATTGCTTTACTAAAAAATGTCCTAAGGAATTTCAAGCACGCAGTTCTAGATGTGTGGATGAACAATCCCTAAGTATAGTGGGTGAACGATCCCTAAATATACACTGGTGCCCCGTCAGTCTTGTATTGACTATTTCAGTGATTCACAAACTGTACACTCATGTGATGGGCCACGCTAACTTTGGGGCAGACTTTTGCTGTGTGATCTGCAGTTAACGGGTCCCTAGGAGATTTCGGAACTGTACCTTTTAATTCATGTTATTGTGCTTTGAAGGTGCACAAAGGCTCAGCACACTTAGATGCACCTCAGAGCTTCCTCAAAACACCTTGGGCTCTGTCCTATACACATCGATTGATGGAGCCATTAAGACCTGAATGGACGAACAGTAATGATTCCATTTGGACCGATCCAATTTCAATGACATTGTCTCATACAATTCCATTAACATTGGAGCTGTTACAACCTCAGTGACAGATTATTATTTCTTTTAAAAAAGGAAAAGGAAATTAACACAATATATTGAATTGCACTGAATTGAGACAATAAATAATGGAATGTACCAGACACTACCCTCTCCCTTCTGTAATTCCAGAAGGAAAAATAGACATATCTACCACAAAGCTGATGACATATGTAGCACTTACCTTAAAATATGTGGCAAATCCTTATAACATATGGGTAGAATTATGGAAGTGGCTAGATCTCATATTGGCTGCAATATGACTTCAGGTGTAGAATTAGACAATACGTATCTATCTATATCTATCTAACAATGGTCATTGCTGTAGTCACTGAGCAAAACACACTGCTAAGTAAGTTTTCTATAAGGGAAGAAATGAATTTAAAGAGCTAAGTTTTTCAGAAGCCACAATAGGAACGGTAGCAAAATGAAGTGTGATCCACCACACCCTACATTAATATGTTAGGCTGGTATCTGCATGGACAGAGGAAGGGATGGCACGTGTAAGGGTACCCAGCAGCCTCCCTCTTCCTCCAGAGATACTTGGGGGCATAAACTAAGTAGCTCTATTCCCCAAGTGGAACAAGAGCTGTATCACATTAAATGAGCTTATACTGTAAACTTTTGTATGGCTAGAAGTATTTGTTTTGACTAAGATTTTTACTACAGATCATGATCTCTGCCAGATCCCCACCCCTGACTCATCTGATCCTGATAGGAGTTTGCATAGCTCCATTGCTATTAAACAGCATTGGCTCAGTTTGTACTGTCTGAAGAATTTGATGCTAAAAATCGCACCTTATTCCTTGAATCGGCTTACTGGATTCAGCTTCAGAACGAATGTCATGACCTTTGAAGATGCTATTCATAACAGTCATTCCCACCAGATATCCAGCACCTCAAGATACATTTTTTGAATGCACAAGCACACTCTAGGGATTAGCGTAAGGATACCAAGAAGGATCATGCTAAGAAGTAGTCTCTTCCATCTCCATGATATTGTCCACTGTCCTTCATCCTGGCTAGCACAGGAAGATAACATAGGCATATAACATGGGCCATGCAGATGGGAGAATGTGCAAAGGGTATTTTCAAAACTGGATGCAAAAATGACCTAGCAATGAATTTGCAAATCCACTTGTTGCATCCCCTTTTAGAAATGTGTTTTCTCTGCATTTCCTTTCAGCAAAGTTTCCATGGTTTTCTAGACACTTTGAATAATTCCTGTGCATTTGTGGTGTGGTAGTTTGCTATCTACTGTATTCAGAGATGGTAAAGCTGTTTGTTCTTCTTCAAGCCCCTCATTTCCAGTTTGCAATGCTGCAGGCATCAGGGTCTCTGTTGCAATTCCCTGTCATTTGCAGCAAGCAAAGAGAAGAGATGAGACAGAAGCACAAGGGCCTTCCCACAGCATTCAGGTGAGTTCAAGACCCCTGACCGATTCTTCCTATTCGTTTTACGCTTTACATAACCCCCTTTGTCTTCAGCAGAGATAACCCAGTTTACTGCGGTATCCAAAAGCAGATAATCAGATGTGGATTTTGGCAATGCCTGACAACACCAGGTCTGATGGAAGTGTGATGTTTCCAACTGCTGAAGGAACTCCCCTAGAGACCCACCAGCTTTTTCAAGACTTTCTTGTCAATAAATTTGCTGATTGAATGGCTGTCTCCATACTTTGCTCAAAAGGAGTTCATATGGGCCTTGAGTGTTTGACTCAATACTTTTTGCATAGATTTTCTTTATGCTTATTAAATTCAGACAGTTTTATGTTAACAGGGCACATGATTTTTTTTTTTTTAGGTAACCATTTGTTCTTGTGAGCAATTGCTTGGTGATTTTTTATCCATGTCTTTCCTGCCCTAATCTGAAGCCCTAGAACAATTAAAATAAGTGAATTCCAAACCTTATGACTTATCTCACATGCACACGTATCTGATATAAAAAGCTTGCTCACCAATGCTTTCCCTTGTCAGGCCGGCAGATGCTTGTGGAGATTTCCTCTGAAAATGTCTTGCTTTTGACTCCAACCTTTCTGTAGCTGAAGCCACAGTCCATTCAGCTTCTCACAATGCCAGAACAGTTGCACACACTGAAAGTGCATCTGTTTCAAATGCAATTAGGCTGATAATGGGAAATGAGTTTCAGCTTTAATTAGGATGAGAGAACTTCTTTTCTCTCTAATCTTGCAGGACTGTTCCAAGCAGGTCTGCCTATCTATATGTGAATCTGTTTCCCCTTGTTTTCTTTAAATACACACAGAGTCTTCACACAATTGTAGGTACCAGAGGGAAAATTTGTGTCTGATACAGTGACACAAAGAAAGCAGCCATGTTCCCCACTCCCAGGTCTGGCATGTCCTCAAATATCCCTGAAGTGAAGTGAAAGACCTTTAATCTTATTTCATGAAGTCCCTGCTGTACAGTCCCTGCACGTGTGGCAGGACGGGGCAAGGAAAGAGCATAATGGGAGAAGTCATGGCAGTTTTGATGTTGACTATGAGGTGTTAACAGAAAACTTAAGTGACTGCCTAGTATTTTGCAAGGGCAAAGCTTGATCCTAACAGGAAAAAAATAACAACGCAGAGTTACCACCCTCTCTTCGATCTGACCACATCTGCAGTTTTACCTTCATAATTTCTGCAGATTCATTTCTGCAGCTGTGAAAATAATTAGAATAACTGGAATGCTTATGAACTGCTGCTTCCATCATATGGTCCGTAGGCTGTAGATGGTTCTTACCACGGGGAGAGCAGCGAGGCTAGCGTTGGCTGTAGAAATTTGTAATATTCACCTTTTTTATACTCTTAAGCTGCTTTTTAGTTCCATTGTTGTTGTTTTGTAATCTCAGGTTCATTGAGCAACAAGACCTTTTTCCAGCCTCTTCAGGTACTACAAATAGCAATGGAACTTTCCCCCATCCCTTAATTACCCAGTGGAGGAGTTTTATTTCACTGTAACATTTCTGTTTCATAGGTTAGCTGATTAATTTGTAACATTATCACAATACAGAAACTAGCACTAAGAAACCTCTAGCAACAGAAGTAAAAAATCCCAAGCATGCCGAGAGGTGACACACTGCGTTCTGGTCAGCAGGGATCTTCACAAATTCTCCTTGCCTTGAGGGAAAAAGAGGGGTTCACTATTTTCACTTTCCCTTGTGATCTGACACCATCTGGCTCCTGCCAGCAAGAGCTTCCCTCAAACTGCTCAAGAAGAGTTGTGTTCTAGTCCAAGCACTAAGCTTGTGTTTGTTTATAAACACTGATAAACCACTTTGATTTCAAAGCGTTTTTGTACAAATACCAGAATTTTTCATGAGATTTTGATACAGTAAGAATCTGAATTTCATTTTAGATCATTTCAAAAGCAGGAGTTTTGTAATGTATCCTGTTAGCTTTAGAGAGCTTGGGCTATGTGTGGGTTTTTATGTGTTTGTAAAGTTGACTTTATAGTTGGGTTTGTATTTAAACACAGGGGAAGGAGGAAAATAATCAGGTTCCATCAGCGTAATTTATCACTTTTGAATTGTATCTTTTCTTCCACTTAAAAAGAAATTGGCATATTCATTTATACATATTGTTAATTATCTTCACTCCCATGATCTAAGTATTTCTCACAGCTAAATGACTGCAGCATCTTGAATCATCCTGAACTAAAAAAAAAAAATGGAAAAGGAAAAAAGACCTGCACAAAACATAATGAGATTCCCATGGGATTAAAAACGTCTCTGTATATACTGAGCTTCTATAAAGCCATTTAAAATGATAGAAGTATTAAAAAAAAAAGAAACATGCTTTGCCTTAAAGATGCACAAAGACATAAAAACTTATTCTCCATGGAAATTGGGCCTTTAAATGACATTTCACTTTTATGAACAGTTTTATTGCAAAATAGATTTCCTGCAGCTAATTTCATCAGTTGTCCCACTCCGCTGCCACTTTCCGCTGCCTCTCTAACTTCTTGTTGTCTAAGTAAGGGCACATTAATTGCTGTGTGATGTAAGAGAGTTGGCTGCACGCCAGAGCCACAAGCAGGGAGGCATCGTGCCTCGCAGGTCTCGCTGAAGATGCCTGCACCCAGCTGACTGTGGTAGCAGTATTTAAGCAATATTTCCATGTGATGGATTAAGTGTCATTGATGGATGTGGGTAATGGTATCTCCTGAGTGTCATTTTAACAAGACGTATATGTTGTTGGACGGATTTCACAAATCTTTGTAATAATGCATTAGTCTCACTGAGAAGGAATAAGTGATTAGTAGCACTAATTAGAAAGTTCTTGGAGGCAGACTTTGGTTGATAAAGTACAGTGTGAGCTTTCAGTCATTAACAATAATACAATGAGTTCAAGGTAGAATCAATCCAGGAGGGTGATTGCACAGATGACATAAAAAATTATACATTCTTTATTAATATATTGATTTGCATTCTAAATTAAGTGATGGAGTTTAATAAAGAAGAAAAAGAAGAAGATAATTTTTTCTATTATATTTGCTGTGTGAGTGATGTGTAGTCCAGTTTCAGATTGAGGAGTTTAATCTTTTGTTATCGGCAGCAAGACTTGTGTTTGTGGAAAAAGAAAAAGAGAGAGCATGAGAGAGGGAATTACACAGTGCCTGGGAAAGCTCATTATCTCAGTTCTGGGTGGGCTGGAAAGCCTTTCACAAATGTTCACAAATGCCAGTCATTTCTTTTCTTTCTGTGTGGCAAAAGTAAAGAAGAAATCAATTTCTCATTCTGCAATTTCCATTTCCAATTACCAAAGCTGGGGGAATCTTGGAAATGGATGAGAAATGGATAATATTTCTGGTTCCATTCAAAATGTTCACCCATCTGGACTAGCCCTCACTGAGCAGTAAGCCTGAACCCGGCCATCAGGAGACCACATGCTGCCTCTGCAGAATTGGCATAGAGGCAATAGCTGGCTATCTCCTCCTTCATCCCCACACGTTAGTGTCGAGTGTCTCAACAACCATTTAATTCCATTAAATCACATCACAGCAGGGGCAGTAGCTGGAGCCCCTGCATGGAAGGAAGGGAAGTTTGGATCCATGGAACCATTCAGCCACAAAGACACTTTGCCTCATTTCAATCCTTGCCCAAGCTTGTTATATGACAGCCCTTAAACCTTTTGCATTGCAGGGTTGGTAATAGCTATATGCTACTACTCTTCTGTTGCCATCCCAATGAACAGCTATTCCTGCACTGGAACTGGGGATAGCAGGCAAGGCAGCATTTTGGGTCAATGCCTCTGCTGAAAAAAATGCTCTATTCAACCAAGAAAAAGGTGTCAGGATCCTCAGGATGGAGATGTGTCACAAAGAAACACTGCATGGTGGAGCTCCTCATGAACACACGTGTTCAGTGTGCCTAAGTCAGTGACTGTCACGGGGCAAACGCTCTCTCTCACCCTGCATTCTTACGGACTTGCACTGCTGATTGGTATATGCCACAGCAGAAACAGAGGTGAGTAGCATGCAGTTCTGATAGATTTTTCTTCATCTTCTTCACTGATCAAAAAGATCCTTTTGTGAAGTTGCTCAGTTATTAACTCCATCCCAAAGGGGACATCCTTGACACTCAGCCACAGGGGTTTCTGCCCCAGCTGCCTGCAGAAAGCAAAGCAGAGCAGGACACAGCAGTAAAGGTGTGTGGGATGCACATCATGCAAAGAGGGAGGAAAGGTCCAGGGCTGAGCAATTCGCTTGCCTAGGGATGTCCGTGGAGAAGTTGCCTGTGCTCCCAGAGCGCACAGTCTGGGAAGATGAATCTGCAAAAGCAATATGGCTGTCAGCCACACCGGATTGAATTCTCGTATACTCTGGGTGAGGAGCCATGGTCCAGCAGCAGCAGGAGGGGAGTGTGCACACCATGGGGTTGACCTCTGCTGAGAAGCAGTCTCTAAGCAGTACACGGTTTGTTGCACCTCAGAGAATCCTTCATTTTGAATTGCAGGTGCATCATTTTCAGCCGCTTAAGTCCCATCAGTAGAAGAAATCAGAGGCTTCCCGTTGCCTTAAGGAAGCTTGTAGGCAGATCTAGAGGGAAATACAACTCCCGCTAGCACTGATGCATGGTGCGAAGGGAGGCCATGTCCAGCACTGTGTCACCTCACTTCAAGCCCTTGGTATCTGAGAGCTGGTCTGTGACTTCGTATCTTCAATGTTACTATCCAAGCTACCCAACTGCAGCTGAAAGACAGGGATGGAGAGCACAATAACCTGCCCATAATCCAGGAGGAAGCAGTTAAGGACCTGTTAAACCACCTGGCCACCGACAATTCTACGGGGCCGGATGGGATCCACCCGAGAGTACTGAGACAGCTGGCGGAGGAGCTTGCCGAGACACATTCCATCATTTATCAGCAGTCCTGGTTAACAGGGGACGTCCCAGAAGACTGGAGGCTTGCCAATGTGACACCCATCTACAAGAAAGGCTGGAAGGAGGATCCTGGGAACTACAGGCCTGTCAGCCTGACCTCTGTGCTGGGTAAGATCATGGAACGGTTCATCTTGAGAGTGCTCACAGGGCATGTGCAGGACAAGCAAGGGATCAGGCCCAGCCAGCATGGGTTCATGAAAGGCAGGTCCTGTTTGACCAACCTGATTTCCTTCTACAACCGGGTGACCCACCTAGTGGCTGAGGGAAAGATGGTGGATGTTGTCTACCTGGACTTTAGTAAAGCCTTTGACAGCATCTCCCGCAGCTGAGAAGAAAGAGAAACTGGTGGCTCGTGGCTTAGACAGG
>NW_010519980.1:0-8750 GCF_000687285.1 Phaethon lepturus
GCCCCGGCGGTGCCGGCACCGGACGTCCTGCCCCGGTGCGCTCGGACCTCAGGGGCTGTAACCCTCGCAGCGAGGCATTCCCCCTCCACACACCCCCTCGCAAAACCCGACCCCTCTGGGCTAACGCACTTTCTTGCACCGGTTTCCATACAACCACCCCCCCCCCCAACTTATTCCAAATATTGCAAATCAAATTTTTATGCCTGTAATGCTTCAGCTCCTTTTTACAGCACATACATATTTCAGAGTTACCACTTAATACAATTATAGTTCATTTAGCCAGCAATTACAGTAATAGGAAGACTGGCAACCACTGTCATTCAGACTGTGGAAAATCAATGTTGCACAAAGGTACTTTTATTCATCCTATGGAGTGCCTCCTTCGTTAGATGCACGTCCTCTGGAATCACAGGGAAAATTTAAGATCGCTCTGTTTTGTGGGTGTGGGTTTTTTTTTTTACATTTATCCATACACTATTTGGTTTCCAGACAGAACTATAGTGAACGACATCCTGAGGCCCCTTCCAACCTGATTTATTCTATGATTCTGTGAATTATTGGATCTGTTCTTTCAGCAGATCCATTTTCTATTGCATTTCACCTGACAGAGGACCTTTGACAATCCATTTCTTAGAGGTAACACACAATATGGTTGCCCATGGGCAGTGAAATAGAAACTTTTGAGTTTTTTCTTAAACCTTTTGTACAATGTTTGCTTTTAGTCCAGATTTCATAAACTTATGTCCAGGAAGGCATTTAACTAGGTGTTTCAGTTAATCTTTTTTTTAACAGAGTTCTGAAGAATCCATGTAAACATATGGCTACAGTTAAGCAAATGTGCACTAGACAAGAATGAAGTGCTGAATTACAGATGTAGTGCTTCCAAAAGAAAGCTAAGGCTTTAACCACGTCTCCTGAGTTTTAAATCTTCTTTCTCAGCCACTTAACCAGGCTGCAGCAAAGCTACTCTGGACTGATGGTTAAAATAGCTGTTATATTTGCATTTCGTTATGTGAATGGTCTTAAAAATTAACACTTGCATAGGGCAAAAAAAGAGATCTGTAATTGTACCTGGAATATTTAGTCCCCAAAAGGGCGTGGCTAGCAATGGGAGGCTCCCTTTGTAGTTCAAAAAAGAAAATCCTTAAATCACTGCCGTTACTGCAAGGAGTTGTTTCAGCAAGGAGACTAATGATATTTTTGCAGGTTGCCAAACTTTTGCTGCAGAAGAGCCTCTTGGCAGCAGATCCACTTGATTCGATGAGCATTACTGAATTTCCTCGTTGATCTGTTTGTCTCTGCATGGTGCCATCTTTTGACGGTGTTACATTATAGCCCCTTGTTCTTATGATAAATTATTTTAATCCATCATCAGAGCGCACTCTTGCTCTAATGATGGATTAGTGTTATGCATCATCAGGGCGAGGAGCATTGATAACGTACCATAAGAACCCCCACTGACAGTGGAAAATCTGCCAAAAGAATTAATTTGCTCTGCATCAAACTGAAACCAGAGATAAAGGTACGGTTACATACGAGGCAAAAATTCCACGCAGAAGCAGCAAGTCCATCTCCAGTGGCAATCTGGGAGAGGAATAAAGGTGGAGACATGGTCACTTAGCCACATGGCACTGCAGGGCCTGTGCATGGGAGAGTTGTGCACCTGGGGCCAACGTGCACAAAGGTGTAGGTGTGTTGTGTGGGTTCAGGGCTGCAGCGAAGTCCCTTCGCGATATCAGAGCGACTCACTTTGGTGCACGGTGCGTGAAGAGACCTGAAGTCATTGCGGGTTGCAGAGGGAGCTTGAAACTATGCGGTCTGGCTCGTAGAGGTAGGTGCAAATCTCTGGTGCAGATAGCCCCGTTGTGCTCCTTTCTTGTAGAGCCAAACTGCAGCTGTCTTCTGCTGAGTGCACGGGAAGCTAACCCAGGAGGAGCAGTCCTTAGGGATGGCATGTTCTGCTGCTCAAATCCTGCACCAGGTCTTTCAGGATTTAGCTCTCCTAATGTTGAGAGAAATCACAGTAGACATGTCATGTGTTCATTACATCTAGTAACTCCTGCAGTATTGTGGACACAACTGAACCACAGAGTGCACCAAAATGTAGGGTCAGAGATAAACAACGATAAAAGTCTACTGAGTCTAAAGTCAAAAAGTCTACATTTTAGTCTCTGAATTTTAAGAGCTTTACTTGGGCTCAGTCATGACTTCCTTTAACTTTAGCTGTGGAAATAGAAAAAAAAAGAAAAAAAACAAGTGGTTTCTTATTTACAGTATTGTAAAGTAATGTAGCCCTCGGTATATTTTTCTTCACATTCATGGTTATAACTATTCTACCATACCTTATGTTACAACTGTGACGATAAGCATCAAGAAAACGTTGAACACCAAAGAAAACACAAGGAAATTGAACAGACTATCATTCACCTTCAGGTAAATCGTAATACAGAAGATTAAACAATATTGGCATCATCAGAGGCTGGGCTCAACTCATCCTGTAATTTCAGCGATAAAAGTGAACCAGTCTATTGGCACCTGGGTTCTCCAGGGACTGCTCTGCACTGCACGTCCTAGCATGTCTGTAAGTGCCTGCAGATCATTCTCAAGCAGAGAATTTTCCACACTTTGAAACACAAGCCACAGAACCCAAATACAGAGCTTGAATTTGTGACCCCTGCGTATGAGGCTGGTACTTTTGGATCCAGCCATCTGCCTGAAACTGTGGCACTTGCTCGTGATGCTAGCTCATCTATATCTCAGCACTTTGCCTACCCAGTTTTTCTAAGGAAGGTGGAAGACACTTCATAAACAAGCAGTGATGGAGTAATCTGCTGTGATTTGACAGATTTGGGGACAGGGCTAATGTTTTAGAGTTTTGGCAGGGCAGGGCATGGCCTGAAGAACAGGACACGTCCAAGTTAAATGACTAAACAGGTAGTTACGCATTAAAGCTAACGATTCGCTTAGTTTTGGTGGGAGAAAGGCTTTCTTCTCATTAACTACCTTTGGCACATGGACTGGCCTGCCCACAGAGATTACTAAAAAAGGGAGGAGGTGTGTGTGGAGGGAGGAAAGCAGCTGTTTCCCCTGTTGGTGCAAAACACATCTGTCCCCACACCGCTTGTCCCAAGCAGATGTCGCAGACTTTGGAGCCACTGATGACCCTGAGACCTTTTCATCAGCTTTGCTGAGCTTTTCATCGACTTATTGAATCAGTGGTGTGTGTTTATCCCATGTCACTTCTGGGTTGTGCCGAGAATGATCCCAGGCAGCTACCAGGACTTGCAATTAATTATACATACAATGCACTGATGGATAGTTGGTCTAGGAGCTGAACTTTCTGAAATGTATAATAATTATTAGTTTTTTTCTCGTGCAACCTCTGAAGAACGAGTCTGAGCACATCTCCTGCCTGGCATTTCATCCGCAGTTTCCTTCTCTTTAACGTGGGCCTCACTGCTGCATTTGACCTGACACCTGGAGAGGATCCAGGGCGAGATTTGACCACGAAGGGTCATGTATGACATGGAGCTACAGGTTCTTCTTGACTTCTGATTGAAAACTCTCTGCCAGATATCCCAGGAATATACCCTAACGGCTGTGATGTATTACTGTGTTATCATGCCTGTTTGCCTCATTACAGACTCTGAATTTTATCAGGCAGCTTGTCCTCTAGTGACTGGTAACCAATTACTGTGGTCTGCAAAGAAGCCTGAAGTACTTTGCCAAACACTGCTAATAAACTGGGAAAGAGCCTGAGCACAGCTTCAGGTTGCCTTAAGGAAATTCCAGAGAGCACTTTCCACTTTATTGTCTAGTTCACAGTATGAACTGGGAATTATCTTCAAGAGTCATTCTCTACACAGAGCTAAACTCCCCTTTAAAGATTGTGCCACACTGGATTACTGCACAGGGACTTGCCTCCATCCAAAGGCTGCTGAACTCCATAGGAGTATTTCAAATGACAACGGTGAGAATAGGACAGTCTGAAACGAGATACTTCAGAAGAAAATGAAAAAAAACCCTGTATCCCTTTTATCTTTTACCATAGCTAAAGCTGGTAGGAAAAATCAGAATGGACAAGTGCCTGCACTACAAGTATGACAGGTACCTGTTGCTCCATGCTTGTGAAAAAGTTGTATTTTAAAGGGTAAAATAATCCATAGCGCTTTGTGCAAGTCCTCTGCAGCAAAGTGAATGTCACATGAATCTGTAGTATGTGCCTTGTTATACATTTAATATTTTCTTTTGAGGCTGGCTTGCCCTAATAGTCCAAGGAGGAAGGAGCTGACATCCGCATGCAGAAGTGACCACCAGCCACCCTCCCTCAGCCGGAACGTTTCTCTTAATCCTGCTCATTTCTCCAGCCCTTCAAAGGGCTTCACCTGCGGTCTTGCTGCTTCAGATGACTTGGCTGGTACCAGCATAAAAGGTGAGCAGACTGGGAGCCCCGCTGCTGGGAGAAAGCTGCTGGGAGCCCTCAGAGCTACGCTGTTCACAGCCCCACGTGTACACACACACACGTACACACACACACACACACACACACACGTTCTCTCTCTCTGGGTCTAATTTTTCCCCCAGGGCACTCTTCTAGAAAGTTTTTTTCCAGGTTGTAAAAGACCAATTCCATAAAGGAACAGCTTAGTGCTACAATGACATGATTTGTGGCTTCCAGGCTCCCAAGCTGTAATTTATTCAGACAATTAGCGGCAGCCCTGTATTCTTGACAAATTCTTCACTTGTGTGCAGCTACTACACAACAAGGTGCTTTTAAGAACTGTGCCTTATGGATTAAAAGACTCCCCCCGCTTTTTCCCTCCTTATTTGACAAGTTCTTTTCACAGTCAATGGAAATTAATACAGCAGGTTAGAGAGGTGATATACAATAATCCAGCCAGGCAAGAAAGCATTGTCTGAAAAGAGCAAGTACAGAGCCTACAGGAATGTTCAATACACAAAAGGGAATGCTTCAGCGTTTGCCTTTTGGTGAAGTTATTTCACCCTTCACTTCACATAATCCTCCAGAGTTACTGTACCAGATGTCACTGCGATGCCGTTAATAAGCGTAAATGGGATTGAAGTGTGGGTTAGGTGTCCAGAAGCTCGCATCCGAACGTCTGCCCCGGCAGCCGGGTGCCTTTGCCCGGACCGCAAACCGGCTGGAGCATCGACCGGCTGCGCACGACGTGCCTGCGCAGAGCCCCCCACGACGCAACGCTGAGACTCACAGAGCTGCGATATAAATCAGTCCAGACCTTTTTTCACACACGAACGTGAAGTTAAACCAGAGTTATAAAACCCAGATCCAGCTCTAAATCCTGCCGTCCTCCAGCGCTGCTGAAGTTCAGCCTGGCTCGATGCACGGGGCTGCGTCAAGGTCCAAATCCTGTTCAAACTGGGACCTTGTCTTTCAAGAGCAGGAACCCTGCTGAAGCTAAGGCTCTGCTTCCTGGCACAACGTGAACTTTTTTTTTTTCAGGGGACCTGTTAAAGCTGCCACATTAGCAGCACGATGAGCAGCCAGCCTCTGATCCAGCCCATTCTTACACCAGCCTTTCTCAGCAGAATGAGGACAAAAGCAATCAGATCATTGTGGACTTGGGCAGAAACCACTTTCTCCTCATTGCAGGAGCAAATCCTGAGCTGATGTTTGGACTAGTTTTTGGGCTGAGGTACTCTGGCTCATCTCCCACCAAAAAAGTTTAGGCTTGCAGTGGGAGCTCTGCAGGGCACCCTTCGGAGCCCTCCTTGTAGCCCTGCGGTGCAGTGGTACAGGTGGGAAATTACATTAATGATCTGTACTACCAACTTCATATTATGCTTTATAAACACCGATAACTTGGAAAAAATGGTTTTTTGGCCAGACTGAAATTTGTTAGCATGAAATTTTGAGCAAGCCACAAGAAGAGAATAGATTTTTTTTCCCACTAACTATGGGCAGAGAAAATGAGGTTTAACAGACCATAAATGATTCATCTGGAGCTCAGATGCTGCTGTGAATGGGTATCTTAGAAATACTTGGAGGGTTACAGAGGTGTCCGTAAAAACTGCAGGACTTGGCCCACTATTGCTTTTGCTCTGAGTCAGTTATATGGCATTCAGTCCAGTAACAGCAGGGCTTCACCCCATAGCAAATGAAAATTCAAAGTATTTGGCCTCCTGTGGCAAAACAAAGTGTTTGTTCAGTGGAACTAACTTAAGCAAATTCCTCTTAATTAATAAAAAGAAGTATTTTCTTTCAACCAAAGCAAGATTGCTATTGAAAGATAATGAAGATCTTTTTAAAGATCTTGTCTTATTTAGGAATGGATTTTTTTGCTACACTAAAAGGGAAAAAGATACAATAAAACAGCGATTGAATCAACACAGCTGTTAATTGCAAACAATTTGTAATAGTGAATAAAAACACATTTTAGAAAATGAGGTAAATTAATAAAAAGAACACGTAAATTAAAAAGAGAGACCTGTGGGAAGAAAAGGACGTCGGTGGAGCAGGGTCTGGAGCTTTCCGTGGCTTTAACGCATCACCCTGGGATGTTCCTGTTTTTCCTGGACCTGGATCTTGTGTAAGTGGATGTACTCTGACTTCGGGGGAGTCGTGCCGATTGATACCCACGGGTGGTACGACACCTCCGTGTGTAACGCTCAGACGTTAGCGCGACTCACAAAGGAAGAACAAGCCATTTGCTTTGCAAAGTTAATTCATAAAGCCACCAGGGCACAGGATTTCAGCGTGTTTGTCACTTACTTGGGAGCCTGCCTCAATAGCCTTCCTCTTCCTTTTTTTCTTACAGAACAAGTTTCCTCTCCCCTCTTCTTTTTCAGCTACCACCTTGTTTTGGGTTAATTTCCCTAAACAGAGACATAAATACCGTATCAGATTTTCTCTTTTTTGGCTGCGAGTCAGGCCTGCTGTGCTGTGGAAGCTTGTTGGAGTCGCAGAACCTGTATCTGCAACAGCAGCTGCACTTTGCCTTTGGAAAAGGAGTCAGGAAAGAGCTACTATTTTTTTTTTTCAAGCCTTCATTAATCATATAATTTAAACAGAGGAAAAAAAAAAAGATAAAACAAACTGGGAAAAAAAACCCCAAAACAGAACCAAACCAAAAAGGAAGAGAAAGCTGGGATGAGCACTTCTCATTTCTTCTGGCTTTCAACACGTCTTTATTCTCTTAGATGCAAAAGCCACCAAAGACGATCAGGAATGTATGTGTGAGAGAAAGAGAGGAGAACCGTAAAAGACCGCTGTGAAAAACGTCTGGAGAAGATCTATTTCTTATCAGTTCAGCCTTCTGGCGTGGCTGCCAAGGAGCGGGACTCTGCCACTGCAAAATGGGATTTGACTCGCCGGTACAACGTTTTGCTTTGCCGGCAGGCATCGGCGCGGGCGGCAGGACCCTCTGAGCGGCATTTGTCAGGAAACGGGGAAGAGGATCTTGTTCAGGAATATTTTACGCGTGCTTTATTAAGGCAGAGAACATTTCATCTGCCTCTGCTTAACCTTGCTCAGAGCCCCCCAAAAGGCAATAGAGCCCCTACAGTGAGGTCTGTTTATTTTCTGCTCAGTTGGAAAGCAAAGGTCCTATTACCGTTAAGGGGAGTTACAAGTATTCATCAAAGAAAGAAATGACCCATAAAGGCAGTTAAGTTAGTTTTATTCCCGCTGCATAAGTCGATCTCTTTTCTATATATAAAATGATGGGGTTAGAAAAGGATATTCCTCAGGCAGCCCACTGATTTGATTGGCTGCCCTTCCCCGAGTACTTTATAATTTGTAGTTATAAATAAATATGTTTTTAATAATCAATTGGTATTTAAATAACATACAATAACTGTCTTATTAAATCCCACTTTTTAGAATGAATAAGCAGTGAGACATTAAAGACGCGGGTACCAAACAGCCACAGGATTTCAGACCATTTTCTTTTTTATACGCAAGCCATAAATATCGCTATGGAATTATTTGGTTAGCCAAGGCCCTGGATGAAGCCAGCAGAAGACCCTGCTCTCTGATGTTGCCTTTAAGTGATCATATACTTTTCTGGTACGATGACTTTTCAAACAATAACCACACATTATTTTCTTTGGCCACTCCTTACAGTTCAAAAGGGGTGGCCTCAAACTCCAGAATTGAAGTGAACTAACGTGTCCTCAAACCAGAGCCCAAAAAGCGAGGAGCATCTAATAGCAGGTTTGGGATTATCGGTCTCAGTCAGCTGGGTCCACGCGATTTCCAGCACTGAAGTTCGTGCGTTGCCTCGGGAGGGGGGAAGAAGGGGTTCCAGGCTGTATCTCAGCCTGGCCCAGCTGCCGGACTGCTGACCCCCGGCCCGTCAACTCGCGCCGCGGCGCCGGGCTGAGGAGGGAGAGGAGGTCTGGGTGCCGGCTCTGAAACCTCGGGTTCAAGGCGGACGTGAAGCTGGCTGGGAAGAGAGACGACTTTTGGTGGCTGCGAAGGGGCAGCCGTGGATGCGGTGGCAGTGGGTCCCTGGGGCACGTGCCCGCGCAGCTCACGACGTCACACGAGCGCTGGACTTGCTCCGGCCCCTGACCCGCAGCCAGCGGCTCTTGCAGCTCCTGCCTCCAGCAGCACACCCAGCCCTTGTCCTCCTCTTCTTTTTTTGATTTTTCTTCTTTTTTTTCCCCTCCTTTTACCCCCTGGCTGAGCTGAGCTTTGCTCCTCGGCGCAGAGCCCCTCTGGAATTTCTCGCCGCTCCACCTCCGCGGTAAATGGGGCGCCGGGGCCG
>NW_010519981.1:0-29633 GCF_000687285.1 Phaethon lepturus
TTGCTGAGGGCACATTCCAACCCTTCATCAACATCGATGAAGATGTTGTACAAAACGGGACCCGGCACCGATCCCTGGGGAACACCACTAGCTACAGGCCTTCAACTGGACTCTGCGGCACTGACCGCAACCTTTTGGACTCTGTTGCTTAGCCAGATCTCAATCCATCTCACAGTCCAACCCATACTTCCTGA
Organism: Phaethon lepturus; assembly: GCF_000687285.1. Taxonomy (NCBI): domain Eukaryota; kingdom Metazoa; phylum Chordata; class Aves; order Phaethontiformes; family Phaethontidae; genus Phaethon; species Phaethon lepturus. The sequence continues at coordinate 195 of NW_010519981.1, forward strand.
GCTAAATACATATTTCATGTATTTATTCCTGCTTGCTAATGAACGTGGAAAATCCCTTAAAGGATGCCTGCCTTCATTCACAACGGTGAAAGCTTAGACATATAAACTCTTGATATATAAACTGATGCAAGATGAATCTCAAAGCTCATGCTCTTTAAAGTGTATGATGTAGTAGCCACTGGACAATGATGCCTTCTCAACATACAGTTTTTCCAATACCTGCATAGTATTTTGGCCATTAGAAACCCCTTAGTGAGGAAGGAAATCTGAATTTTTTAACCCTAATCAAAAATAAACAATATTAAGCATTTGTTTCCCCATATGTGTTTCAGTCTATGAATCATCTATGAGTGCAAAAGATCTGAAGAAAAATTATAAATAACAAAACTTATTTTAAAATGTGTTTGTAAAAAAAACCTAACTTTGAGAAACTGCAGGTTGAGGGATGCATTCAGATCAGGTTTAACTTGTAGAGAAGGTTTCATGAGGCAGCACCAACTGCCTCTTTGTTTTCAATTAGTTTTCTAAGTAAATGCAATGCATTTTAACATTTGTCATGCAAAGAACATTTTTCATCTGCTTTTAATCTTCAAAATCGCAGTTTTTGTTCTTGCTGATGATCATCAGCTATGGTGACTTACTGCTATAATTTCCATACCTCATGAGAGTTTACTTTGAGTCTAAATGAAAAAAGTCCTTAAAGTTGCATCTAGAGGAAGTTTGCTTTTGCCAATGATAGTCATAAGGCATTTTCCTCCCCCATCAGGATATATTCAAAGGTCATCTCAATTTAAAAGGTCCTCACAAATGGAAATCCCAGATCTTTCTGTTTAGGGACGCACTCTGGATGTGTCAAACCTTATGCTGTTATGTGCTGGTTTTTTTCTATGATCTTTTTTTTTCCCTTTTATAACAACAGATACTTGTGATAAATTCACTAAATTCACTGAGATACTTTTAATAGTCTCCTCAAAAGATACTTATGTCAGATGATACTGAACATTTTGTTTGTAGTCAACAATGCACAATCAATGGTTGATTGTGCTCCCTGCCTCACATCTAAATATTGATCACATTGAGGAGTGTGGTCTGTTCCTTTTCCTTCACAGAGATTTTTCTTTCACTACAAACAAATGCGGTCCACTGAATGACAGATCCTGCCAAGCTGCAGTGAAAAATCTTATTGAAAATTCAGCAGCCCTCATCAGGCAAAGACAGCACCTACCCTTTCTTCCAAAAACGTTCTTCCAGAAGTTAATCCTGAATTTTTATGATGTTAAAGATAGATCTTCCATAGGCAGTTGACAGTTTTTTTCATGTTCTGTCTGGCTGAAGGAAATGATAGAAGGAAAAAGGCACATATGAATTTAGCTACTTACTGGAAACATAGAAGAACAACTTTGAATATAAGAAATTTGTACTTTTAAGACAAAGTTAAATGTACAAGAAACAGAAATGTTTCATCCAGCAGATGATTAAACTGCCTATTGCAAGGGGATGAAGTAAGAGGTTATAATCAATTTTAGGATTTGCAGTTAATATATAACTGAAATAAAAATTTGTTATGGGAAAAGATTAATTTTTTTTTTTTCCCCAGCACTCTGCACTTCAGGAAGTGAGCTAGAAAACACAAGAAGATGTAAGACTGCCCTGCAGCTGCAGTAAGTTTAGTCTCATGTTGCTTTCCTGTAAATGATACTGAAGGTAAAGGGCAATGAACAATCAGTTCATAAAATTACTAGATTCACTTTGTGTGGCCAGAGGTGAATACTTTTGTAAAAGACAATGAAAAATAGAGAAAGTAATGAGATCCTATGCTCATTTATTTAGCCATACATATAGTGATAAAATATAAGTATGGTATGAAGGAAATACGGAAAGAAAATCACTCTAAATATCTATCTACTGCAAAAAGTATTTTGGTTGATTTACGCCCAAGGGCAGTCATTCTAAAATCCATGGAATTCAGAGGAAAACACTGATTTTTTTAAGTACAGGCAGTGCAGTTATGAATTTTTGTCTTACTTGTACCTGGCATACCTTTTGTATTATTTCCATACATCTTACAGAAAGAGGGATTTAGAAGTGACTTGAAAGAATAATATCCTGTCTTCTGGAAATCGGCGTATTTCAATGTATTAAAAATTTCTGAATATCTGTTCAGTGGAATTGAAGGATCTGTTTTGGCATTGCTTATAGAGTGAAGTTAAATAGTAAGCAGTAAAGAAAATAAAACCTTAGGAGAAAAAGTTCTTGGCTTGTTGGACTGGAGTAATATTTTATTTCTGAAGGATGTTGACATTACACAGTGATGTGGTATCACAAGTAAGGTAATATAAAGAGGTTTGAGGTTCAAGTGCTTTTGGTTTTTGTTCTCAGAATTGGGGATCAAAATGCATTTCATGTGCTAGATTGAGGATGTGATGCATCACATGATTTGTTTATAGGACAGGTGTAGTACGTTATGGGAAACGCAGTCTGTTTCCAGTCTATAACACTTTGGAGAAAGTCAAACCTATCTCACTACATCTACAATGTGGTACCCCATGGAAATATGGCACACTGTTTAATTGACTAAGAGGAAAGTTTCAAATGAGTTAAAAAATTATACTATGTTAACATGGGTTCAAAATAATATAAAATAAAGGTGTAATATTTTATTTTCCAAAGACAACATAGTGTAATTCTAAGGAAATGGTATTGGCAAGACTGAAAAATCTTTCCTGCAATTGTGAGTGGGTTTGGATTTTAGGGTTATTTCCTCTTGCTTTACCCAAGATCTTCTATTTTTCCTATGCTAAATCCAAAGTTATTCTTCCAAAAATTTTTTTCTAAAATGTGTATTTCTAATTCAAACCACTGAGGTTGGTGTGTAACATAGGATTTTAATAAGTCTTACAAATATGTGTCGTCCTAATGGAAGTTGATAACTGGGTTCACTCCTTGTGCGTTCTTAATGGTGAGTCACAGCAACGCTTTTGCAGTTAAAAAAACGGGAAATGGAATGTCTCCCTTTCTCACAAGTGTGTCATGAGGCAAGCTCCTTTAGTATTTTGTAGCCATTCAGGTGCACTCAACTATTCATTTGGAGCCTGCTGTATTTCTAGGTACAGTATTTGTGCAGTTAATTACAGAGAATAGATGGAAATCACCTACCATTTTGTATAGAAAATACATTAAATGTGAAAGCAGTCTGATGATTACTGATTCACGTCATACCAAACCTATTAAGATATTAAGAAAAAATGTTGATGCCCTAACTTAAGTAGATCAGAGGCCATATTGCTAAAGTTAAGGTGATAATACTTAAAATTCTTCCTTTCTTTAATGAATGTATATATAGAAAGGACACAGGGAAAGATGGGAGGGACAGGTAAAGATGGTTTAAGTGGTGACGCTTAAAGAATGGATATCAGGCAGAAAGAGTCATCTTTTTTCCAGCCCATGGTCCTATCTCTGACAACAACATTTAAAGGGACCTAGAATAAAAAGAATTTTAAGAGTTGGTTTGATGGGTTCCCCTTCCATAACTCTTAACAACATAATCAGGCTAAAAAAAGAATTAATCTCTAAGCAGACAGCTCATCTGGAATGACCATGGCCATACCAGAACCCAGACGCTGCCATAATCCTGTTTAGACTGAGAAAATGAAAACAACAAAAGTAAGTGGGAGAAAAAGACACACAGTCACAAGTCAAGTCAGGCTAGATTGGACAGCCAATTAGAAATCTAGGAGACCTTTTACTTCCTGTTTTTGTAAAAGCTCAAGACATTGATTAGTCTGGAAATGTTTTAATTTCTGAAACATTTTGAAAAAAAATAATTATAAGCTCTTTGAACATCTGTCAGCCAAAGTCATGGCTTGGAGAGCAAATGTGGACTTGGCTTCAGAAACACACAGACGTTCTCCCCACATTTTAACCCTCAACCCATTGCAATTTTGTTCTGCTAACAAGAAGGCAAAAAAATAAGTGTAATACAAGAGGGATTCCTTAAGGAAGGTAACTGGTTCTAGTGAAAACAAAATGTATTTAAAGAGAAAATTTTCCTTCTTCCTTTAGGAATTGTGCAATCATGACTCCAGTGAGTAAACTTGTCTCTCAATTCCACTTATTTGTCTCTTGTGATGTTTTGTTTCCTTTCTGATTAATATTTCAAAGCTCAGATTTGCAAAAATTTTTTCCCATCAACTTTAATTATTAAATCAAGTAAGCTAAACGAGTAAAGGAGAAAAGATAAACTCATATAGAATAATCTCATTTACTGAGGCTAAGACTATGTGCTTCTAATAAATACCTGTATATTTATACTTTTTTCTCCTCCAGTTATGCATCAGATTATAGTCTATAAGCATAAAGAAATCTTACTTTCTAAAATATTTATGATGTCTAAAATATTAATAGCAACTAAAATTCAAATGAAAAATAAACATATTTACAGTATGCTCTTTTTTGTAATACTGAACTGATTTGAGACATTGCAATTAATGAGAAATTACGCGGTCCTCATGTTATCTTTGCTATGCAGAACTTTGCTATACTGTTTTTAAAGAATATTTAAAACTATTTATAATGTTATCACATCCCACAGAAAGTAAGAGTGATTGAGCATGCTCAAAGATACGTGAGTGAAACTGACCTCCTTATGTTTGGTGTTACTTCATTATCTTCCTGGAATAACCAGGTAAAGAATTAATAAAACTATTCAGTTTGGTAAGCAGCACTAATACAAATATATATATAAGTATGTGCATATTAGTGTGTGTGTCTGTGTAAAAAAATATGTGCCTATGTTGTAAAACATTGAAGCGGATGTTGTGAATATTTAGTATTCTTTCTAACGTATTATACATGTGAACAAAACTGTTGAAAATGCAGAAGAAACAAAAAGATCATAAGGCCACAGCAGGGAACAAGATTCATTATTGGTCATTAGACATCGTTAGTTACTACGCAAGAAAGGAAGGTATATCTCCATCTTCTTTTTATGGAGGATGAGCTGTATGTATTGTTTAACAAATAGTCAGGGGATTTTTAGATCAAATTCTAGAAAAATGTACGTAAAAACCAGTAGCAAATTATCAGGAATCTCCCATGAATGTTTAAATGGATTAGAAAAGGATTCTGCAAATTCATGTAAAATTGGTCCATCCTTTTGACTGTTAAACAGAGTCTTATGCATAAAATGCTGTTCATAAAGTCCATAAACTGCTGATCGCGAAGAGAATCTCCCCAGAGAGGAATCTCTCTGCATATGACTATTTCTTTTACAACCCAAGTATCTCCTCTTGTCAAGCAGTATATTGGACTAGGAAAAAAACTTTAGCCTGAATCCGTATGGTAATTCTTTAGATGTTATTGGGAGAAAACAAGATTTAAGTACCTCAGCACTTTATTATGTTTGTAAATCTTTCCCAGATTTAAGGTTAAGCATACGATTAAGTTATTTGCTGATTTGGTGCTTTTGGACATCATTCTGCAAATAATTTATTGCAGAACTCTAACAGGTTCCAGTGATCACAGCAGACACAGCGCATAGGAGCATACCCTCATTTTGCCCTGCCCGTGCCACTTCTGACAGGTGAACTTTCAGATCTTTGAACTAAGGAATGGCTATTTAAAACTTTTGAGCTGAAATGCAAAGAGCAGTAAGACCACATCCAATTAAAAATTAATTCCCCAACAATGTTAACTCGCAGGTCACTCATCTTTTAAGAAGCCGTAAATAATGTATTCATTACTAATTAGCTGCATCTACTCTATCATCATATCTCCTATTTAATGAGCAACATGAGAGCAGGGTGGTAATTTAAAGCGATATGACTTGTCAAAAAAAGAGTCAATTAAAGGAATTCTCTTCAGGAGGCTCTAATAGAATTCAGGACAGGACTACACCAGAAACAAATTGAACTTCCTGTCCTGTGGGTATTTTTGAGATTTCAGACTTCTTCTGTCCCAAACTGAAACAGAAAGAGCGAATCTGTTTTTTGTAAGAAAGGCGAAGGCACGTCGGTTTGAATCAGTCACTCTATATCCTTATTGCTTATAGTTCAAGTATCTTCTGCAGTGTGCTGTCAGTAGATTGGATTAGAAAGAACCTTTAGCATAGCAATTCTTTGGTTTTTAGAAGAGAAAATTAGATTTCTTTCTGAAGAGTTTTGAAGAGTGAAGGTACTCCCCTATGGTCCCATGATGTGGCTCCTGCTGGCCTGAGGGCATGGACAGTGGAGAATGGCTTTGAACATGGCCATGGGCAGATTTCTGGCTCTTCTCCTAAGCACCTATGCGTGGTAGAAACTCCCTTATTTCCCACATGAAAAGACAGCTCCAGGGGTGTATTAAAAACTTAAACGTAGCTAAGTTAAGGGCAGGATTCATCTCAGGTGTATCGACTACAACAGGGACGCGGACAGCTAGCTCATACGGAGACCTCTGCACTGTAGGTTTCTAAAACAAGGCAAGATGACTCCTTCAGCAGTGCAGATATGAGTACAAACTTATCTAGTTCCTCAAGACTTGTAACAAACTTTGTACTTATTTACAAAATTAGGGCCAAAATTTACAGACGCTGGAAATGTAGAGGGGTTTTTTTTAATACATACTCTTAAAAACTGGAGATTAAACACCTTATCAGTTAACATAGTGGATCATGTCACCAAACTTAAGATTTCTAAACCAAAGATTCTTATTTAAGATAGAAGTTGAAATACTATCCACAGTCAATAGTAAAAGAGAGACTACTCCAGAACGCGAGGCGGTTTGTTTGGAAATGTGATCCACCTTTCTTGTACAAAAAGTGTATGCTTTGAAGAGGGAAAGCAAGCTGCTAACATTGGAGTCCACCCGAATAAGTCAGAATGCAGGAGAGGAAAATGAGAGGGAGCACAAAGGTGACTTCTTTAGTGGTTACTTTTAAATTTTCATGGCAATTTAACATGGATTAGCTTAAATTCTCTAATAGTCTGACTGAAAAAGCAATCATCTTTAATGAAAGGATAAATCTAGAGAATTTACAGTGCAAGGGGCAAACTTAGAAGAGCACAGGAGTAGACTAGCTCTCTTCAGAAGTCATTATTTTCATTATTTTACATTCACATGCTTTCTCTTGCTCAAACAAAATATTTCACATCTGAAGCACATGATGATGATGATGATGATGATTGATGATGATGATGATGATGATGATGATGATGATGATGTGTATCTTTGCCCCAGGAGCACTCAGAGTTGGATTTGCAAGAGATTAGTTAGAAATCTCCTGAGTTTTAGGCCCTGTTTATCTTCAGATCTTCAGATACTTGACTCTTTCGGTTCATGGTTAATTAATTAACTGTGAAACTCTTAGCACAGCTTTACCTTAAACATATCTTGGTTCTAACACACCTCCAGAGTTTTTGCCTGGATTGACAGCTCTGCTCTTTCTGAGCCCATCTGCAACATTCGTTAATGTCAACGGGAACTGTAAGCCTGTGACCAGGAAAGAAAACACCATAATGTGATATCTTAAAAGATTTGGTATTGAGTAGGTTTTAAAAGTTGCTTCTTTTATCTCTGTACTCGAAAAATAATTTCTTTAATCTAGAAGTAGCAGTATTGCCAGGACCAATAACACAACACATGATTCTGAGTGTTCTAAGTGAATTTTCAAGACAGGTATCTATTTCCAGCAGCGCTGGATACAAAATATATTTCTGTTATGTTAAACAAAGTCACTATGCAGTGGCACAAATGGTAATTCTGAAAAGTAATATCCCTTAATTAATGTTGTCAAAATAAGTGACAGTCTATAAATGCCCGGTAATACCTCTACATCTGGGTTCTTCTATCACCAGAGGACATATTTAAGATTGTTATAAAGGTTTAATACTAATTTTTTACTTTTTAGTAATACGTTTTCAGCCTTTTCCAATTTGTGTTCCCTTTTTTTTTTTAAGTTGTGTATCATCATATAGCAGAGTTGAGGTGTCACACAGTCGATTTCCTTTTGTTACCTACTTCTTGCAGAGCCCTTCAGAGTAATCCACTAATTTCTAGAGGTCGTTAGGTGTTAGGCTGAAAATCACTGCTTTAGATAACTGGATTTCATTACATTTAACCTAAATGCCGAATTTCCTCTTTTACCTATTTCCTGGTTCATCTTACTTGTAAAGAAAATACTGTGTGAAATTCACTCTAGAAGAATATTTTTTGCCTGTTGAAGAAATTTTCATTTATGAAAAATAATGGAGGTAGAAATGTCTATTAATCCTAAAGTACCTTTTCCAGACATAGCTTATGCTCCAGATAACAGCAAGTTGAAAGCCTGCATACCTGAGTGGTGCGGCTGACACGTCTGAGGGACAGGATGCCATCCAGAGGGACCTGGACAAGCTTGAGGCATGGGCCCCTGTGAACCTCATGAAGTCCAACAAGGCCAAGTGCAGGGTCCTGCAGTGGTTAAGGGGCACCCCCCGGTATCAAAACAGACTGGGGAATGAATGGATCGAGACTAGTCCTGCCGAGAAGGACTTGGGGGTACTGGTAGATGAGAAGCTGGACATGAACCGACAATGTGCGCTCGCAGCCCAGAAGGCCAACCGTGTCCTGGGCTTCCCCCAAAGCCGCGTGGCCAGCAGGGCCAGGGAGGGGGTTCTGCCCCTCTGCCCTGCTCTGGGGAGACCCCCCTGCAGGGCTGCGTCCAGCTCTGGAGCCCTCGGCACAGGAGAGACATGGGCCTGCTGGAGCGGGGCCAGAGGAGGCCACCAAAATGATCACATGGATGGAACAGCTCTTCCATGAGGACAGGCTGGGAGACTTGGGGTTGTTGAGCTGGGGAGGCCTTATTGCAGCTTTCCTGTATTTAAAGGTGCTTATAAGAAAGATGGGGACAGACTCTTTAGCAGGATCTGTAGCGACAGGACAAGGGTTGATGGTTTTAAACTAAAAGAGAGCAGATTTAGACTAGATATAGGGAAGAAATATTTCACAGTGAGGGTGGTGAAACCCTGGCCCAGGTTGCCCAGAGAGGTGGTAGATGCCCCATTCCTGGAAACATCCCAGGTCAGGCTGGACGGGGCTCTGAGCAACCTGATCCAGTTGAAGATGTCCCTGCTCATTGCAGGGTGGGGGTTGGACTAGATGACCCTAGCGGTCCCTTCCAACCCAAACTATTCTATGATTCTATGATACACAACACAGGCAATGAAAATACCATAAAGAGTATAGAGTTCAGCTCAAAATTTGAATGGAGAACTACTTAAAAGGCCAGAAAAAAGAATACTCCCCCCCCATATTTATGTAACTTTTAAAGTTTAAAGTTTGAGATTGCAGCCTTGCAGGAAAGGTTGAAGGTTGCTACCTCTTATCTCTTCATGTTTCTGGATACCTGTCTCTAGTTATAGATTAAGATCTTTATTGGTACAAGGGATCTGATTCTGCAGTTGGATAATGTGGTACTTAATACATTGAAGAAATGTGACCAAAGCCTTTCTTCTCCTAGATATCTGAATAAAAAAATGAGAGAATACATCTTCATTCAGCGGGTGTTGGTGTTAGATGAAGTTTCCAGATAGTTCTTTAACGGTAATGATGTGAGTGGCCATAAAGGAGTGAACGTTTTGTCAATGGTGCATTTTTTTTACTGATTCTAAAGGGACTAAAATTAGAAAACCATAAGCACAGAGCAAAGATATTGACACTACTTAAAACATTTAAAATTGCTTCATGTGCTTAAAAAAAAAATCCAAATATTTCATCAAAATGTAAGAAAATCAACATGTATAGATATGGTCAGGTTTTTAAACTTTCTCAGAGTGCTTTTCATTTGCTTTCCTCAAAAAAACATATCTTCAGAGAATTCAACAATTTCTGATAAGCTTTGATTTCATTGGAATACGGTTCTACTGGCATTTCTGTAGGCAGCTCTAGAAGGAAAGCCATCTCAACAGCTCCATCCTATGGATGAAGAAGTGACACTGGAGAAGTGACTTGTCCCCAGTCCCACCGTAAGGCAATAGCTGAGCTGAGAACAGAGCTGCGGGTCTCTAAGATCTCATCCAGAGTCAGTTGTTCTGTTTTCTTAAGCACAACCCGTCTTCACTACTGTGAATACTTCACTGCAACTCTAGGTGTTGTTCATTTGAGTGAATTATCTAACCTTCAGTTCTTCCACCAGTCATTTTTTCATGTTCTTCACCGTGCTGAAACAGTTTAAGTGATATAACTCATGCCATTTCGTTACCTTTCAAACTCAGATTTATGATGCTCTTAGCTACATGACATTGGTAACTAGCATTTGATGCAGTATGCTGTTTTTATAGCGCTAGACACAAATTGGTGTGTATCTCCACAGAATGAAAGTAGTACTGAATAGTTGATCTATATTTTCACTAGTTCACTGAAAAATTCCTCATGGGTTAGAGCTTAGACTTACTATTGTGTGAACCTAATGTCCTTAAAAAATCTGATTTCTAAATTTGTATCATAGTGCCACTATGTGAGTTATGTTCTCCTCTCGTACTTCTATGTTAATGTTTACTCTGCCTTTCCAAAGATTCCTTAAAGTATGAAGTAAATTGCTGAATTATGATAAATCTTCAGAATAATGCTAAAAAAAAAGGAAAAAGCTAAAATAACCATCATAACCTTCTTTGTCATCTTCCTTGCCACCAAACTCGCATTTGTCATGACTATACATAATACCTTGTAAGTTGCTGACCTTTCACAATTCAACGTGGGGGATTGGGGATGGGGCTGACACAAAAATGATAACAAAAAATTTTTTTGTTAGAGCATGGAATTATTTGGTCCATCTATTTCCATACCAGCAATTGCACACAGCGTTGAATTTGTCCTCAGCAATGATCTCAGGCACTGTCAAAACCTGATTATCTTATAGAGTATAAGGCTAATGATTGCTTTTGGTTTTTCCACAGAGAACTTTTAGAAAAAATCTGAGTCTATAATTGGAATATCTCAAAAGGGAAAAATAAGTTTTCTGTTAAGAAATAAATGTAGTGAAAGTGAGAAAAGAAGACCACTATAGGAAGAGTACAAAATGAACACATAATATGCATGTGTTAATATATAAGTGTCTATGAATGTGTAGATCTATTTATCTATATTCTCGGTTGTACCTGTATGTACCTTTATACTGCTACACATGCACACAAATTTTACATTGAAGTTGAGAGAACAAAACCAGTGACACTAGATTTCTAAACCCTTTGAGCAGCTTTTGAGACTGAAATATTCCCAAACGTTGATCAGGATAAGATTATTAATGAAATTAATTGGATAATTAATGTCAGACTGGATATTAGGAAAATGTTCTTCACTGAGAGGGTAGTCAATCACTGGAACAAGCTCCACAGGGAAGTGATCATGGACACCAGCCTACTGGTGTTCAAGAAGTATTTGTACAATGCTCTTAGATGGTTTAAATTTAAGTTGCCCTGCCTGGAGTCAGGAGTTGGCCTCAATCCTTGTCAGTCCCTTCCAACCGAGGATATTCTATGATTATATGATTAATGAAGTGTACTTTCTAACTGTTCCAATGCATATATTTGATTCCAAAGTTCAAAACTGGTGTAAACCAGTGCAGATTATGTATTTTTGTAGGCTGATCTTTCTGCTTAGAAAATGTCTTTATTCTGCTCCAACCTTCACAGTCCCCATTGTCATGTTTTAGAAAACTTTTTGAGATCTGTAGAGAAAGATGATCATAGATGCTAAAATAAAGTGAAGTTTGCAATGAAATGCAAATCCAAAACTCAGAATCATAGAACCCTATTATAGTTTGGGTTGGAAGGGACCTATAAAGACCATCTCGTCCAACCCCCCTGCAGTGAGCAGGGACATCTTCAACTAGATCAGGTTGCTCAGAGCCCTGTCCAGTCTGACGCTGAGTGTTCCCAGGGATGGGGCATCTACCACCTCTCTGGGCAACCTGGGCCAGGGTTTCACCACCCTCAGTGTGAAAAATTTCTTCCTTATATCTAGGCAAAATCTACCCTCTTCTAGTTTAAAACCATCATTGTCCTATCGCTACAGGCCCTGCTTGTCCTATTGCTACAGGCTCTGCTAAAAAGTCCGTCCCCATCTTTCTGATAGGCCCCTTTAAGAGTACTGAAAGGCTGCAATAAGGTCTCTCTGGAGCCTTCTCTTCATGCTTGGAAAGACTTTTTCTTTTATGTCCAGTTATAGATATATCTTATTGAAGGGAATATGAACTATTTGATTGAATATCTGGACTAAAATTTAGCAGCTGCATGGTATACTGCTCAGAATCACAGTATGACTTAGGTTGGAAAGGACCTCTGCATATCAGTGAGTTTAATCTCTGCTCAAACCCCAACTTCAAAGTTAGATAAGGTCACTTAGGGCCTCGCCAGTTCAAGTTCTGACTATTTATGCAGATCAAGATTCAACCACTTTTCCAGGTAACCTGGCCCCAACAGTAAAAACTGTCTTCTGTTTTTTTTGGTTTTTTTTTTGTTTTGTTTTGTTTTGGTTTTTTTCCCCCCCCTTATACCCCGTGAGAATCTCCCTTACTGCAGTTTTTGCTGAGCACCTCTGGGAAGATGCTGGTTCCCACTTTTCTCAAATTCACTGTAGATAAAGGAAGATAGCAATTAGAGCCTTTCCTTAGCCTTCTCTTCTCCAAGCTGAGAAAAAACAACATCACTTGGTCTCCCCTTATATGTCATGTGCTTGAGTTTCCTAAATACGTTAGTGTCCTTTCACTGGACTCAGTAGAGTGCTGGAAAGTCTAAAACGTGACTCCAAACTCCAAATGCATCCTCAAAAGTGACTTGCATTAGACTGATGATAATTCAGGAGCTAACAGTTATACTACTTCATGTGAAATTTGGAAGAGGAAAGCTGTTTTATTGCACTAGAAACTATTGATATCAATAGATATTCTGACGTTCCTGGAAAGACGTGAGCTGCCAGCTGGCTAACGTTTATTTAAATAGTCTCTGGAAGTAATAAAACTGACATTGCTACATGATTCTTCTTTTAAAGCAAAAATTTTTCTAATTCTTTCTAGTGGATTCATACCAAATCCTGTCTCCTAAATTGCAATATATAAAATGTTATATCAACCTTTTGATAATAAAGTGCTGTGAAAATGCTCCACAGATTTAAAATGTAATTTTTACCACCATGTTTTCTAAGGTCAAGAATAAATTCTCCATAAATAAGCATGTAATTTCATTCACAGATAGCAGTCAGCTTAAATTATAGCTAGCGTAAAAGATTATGAATATTGTCTCTGTGAAAATTGGTGCCTTATTTGCTACTGATTGACTAGCATTCATATAAGTTATTACTGTTTGACTAAATAAGCATTTGCTTAAAAGGAGATCTGCTATGAAGAACTCTTTCAAAGGAAAAGATGACCAACAGCATTAGATGGACAGGGTAATTCTCGGCTTAATTAAAAAATACCACGAAAATTTTTTGTTCTACACCACACTGCCAACCTCAAAGAGGTAATCATATACAAACAATGCATACATACATAATTCCATATTTAAAGTAATTACTCATATATGTGCCACAATACACTTTACTGAGGTCATTTAACTGTTAATTCCAAATTAACTCACCTGCATTTTTTTGTGAACATACATTTTTCAGCCATGATGCTTTCTTTTATTTTTTTCAGGTTTGTACAATAGATAGACATTTTCATTGTATTTTCTGAGAATACCTTTTTCTTGAGTTAGAGACTACTAACATAGGCTTTTCGTTGCAGTTTATCACATTTGATTTCACATATTGTTTTGGTTTTGTGGGCTCTTGATATTGCTTTCACCTTAAATAAACCTCATGTTCTTAAGGTATTGAAATTAGAAATGAGAGAGAGGAAAATAAAATTACCTCACAATAGCAGAAAGTTGGCTAAAGGAGCCAGTAATAATTTCTAGCTCTCAGCTCTACTCTGTTTACTGAATTAAATGCAGTAGGACATGATATCATTGTGACTATGCCTAGTGTTTTAGGGAATAATGGTGTGTGCATGAAATCTCTTCATTTCAAAAGACAGTTTTATGAAATCAGAAGCAGGACTAGCTGTGATCTAAGGATTATCTTCACCTTACTGGAATTTGCTTTTCTGTTTTCTGAATACAATGAACAAAACAAAACAAAACAAAAACCACCTTTGGATAAACCTCAGCTGAGATCCAACTATTTCTGTTCAGAAGCCACCAAGCTAAACTAAAGGAGTCGCAATGCAGGTACTCCATAAACCAACCTTTTCTAAACAGGCCTCTCAATGAACTATCTATCACAAAGTTCATCACAGTGTCACCTCTAAGTTCATGGAAATAATTTATCATGGCAGCCAGAGGTCTGTAATGCATGATAACAGAAGTCAGCCTGAGGGCACTTGGCTATAGAAGCAAAAGTTCACATCTCAGGCTCCCTACAACTCTTGTGGGATACCAGAGAGAAATTTGATGACCAGAATACTCTGGTTTTCACTGTGATTAAGGCAATAAATTTCCAGTCTCACTTTTTAAAAATATTAGATGTACAAATACCTGAAAACCTCATTTTTTAACCCGGTGTTCGAAAAAAAGAGTTTTAACTGAAAATTTTTGGCCAACCTGCCTAACATTAATGAAAAAAAACCAAACTAACCCCCAAACAAACAAAAATTCAACCTCAATACTTTGTTATGCAGGACCTCATTTTGATTAAAGAATGTATGCAACACTCCTCAAAGTCAGGTAGAGTTTCATTCACCCATTATTTCTGAAAAACACAACCTAGATGTATGTCAGAAAATAGTAACAAAATCACAGAATCATTAAGGTTGGAAATGACATTAAAGATCATTAAGTCCAACCATCAACCCAACACCCCCATGTCCTCTAAACCATGTCCTGAAGTGCCACGTCTATTTGTTTTTTGAATACATCCAGTGATGATGACTCCACCACCTCCCTGGGCAGCCTGTTCCAAAACAAAATGAGCCAAAACAAAGCCTTGTGTCCTCAGCTACCTTTCTCAGCATGTGTGTAGATTCTACAAGCATCTGAAAACATGAGAGCAGAAGACAAGCCATAACCCCACCCACGCATCCCAATATTTAGTGCTGAAGTGAAATGTAATTTCATTTAAACACTTTGAAAAGTCTGCACTTCTACAAAAATTTTCAGTGCATTTTTGGGCCCCTGTAAACATCCATAAGAAGTAGCAGCAGTAAGTTCTACAGCTTTAGATATAAGTAGAACAAAGATAGTAACTTCTCTCATCCGGTCTGAAGTTCCCATGTCCAACTTTTATTCGATGCCCTTGTTGTTGTTTCAGAAAAGTCAGTGAACAATTGTTGTCTATTCCCTTTCACAGTGCCTCTCACAGTATCTCTGTCATATGTCATGTCCTTGTTTTTGCCTACATCATCCATCCATTTGCCAAGGCTCCTTTCCTCAGCTGAAAATTTCCAATCTGTCTAGGTGAACTTCAAGTCAGACAAGAAGTATTTAAGAAGTATCACAGAACTGCATCTTTTGCATATTACATACCTTTCTTTCCAGAAAATATACTCCAGAAATAACATTCAGATAATCTCAATACAAATACACTTACAAAACCTAATCACCTCTCACGTTTACAACCTTGTGTTGAAGTTTGATGTCCATAGCTTCTGTTGTGCTTACAAATTTCTCATCAGACAAAAAGGTATTCTTCTGTGGAGAGTGTAAGATTCCTCATATGAAGTTTCAAGAGAGTAGCAATTCAGACTATGGCGTGAGAAACTGGTCTGTCCCCCGCTTGTGCTGGCTGAGTATATTATTCCGTGTGGGAGTCGAATTGGAATAAGTAATAAGGTGTGTGGCCATGGAGACCGGTGCTGTAATTCCACAGGTACCTTAAAGCATCATAAGCCAACAGTATCAATGAAAAAAAAAAAACATTCTTACTTTCCAAAAAACTCACCTGGATCAAAACTTGCACCTCTTTTTTTCCGTGATAAAAGTTAGTGTTAACCTGGATTCCTGCACTGGAATCGCACAAAAGAGAGGACATGGTTTGAAGAACTATCTGTGAATCTATTTATAGAGTCAACACTGGAATATGACTGTCAGGCTCACACATTCTGTTTACTCGTTTGCTTTTCAGACAGGGCTACTTGCATGCTTCAACCATTTCCATGCAAATGGTTGGCTGGGTGGATGGATGCCTCTTCAAGGAGTAAAAGGCCTTTCATATCACTTTCATGTCTGACTGCACAGCACAATTACAAAATCCATACATTCTATGAACCATCAAACAGAAAGAATTATTACTACTAAATATTATTCTGATCAGCATTATTGTTATTGCCACACTGAATATTAGGAAAAAAATCCCTAAAAGCAAGTGCTCTGAAATACTGATTTCAAAATAAAAATAATAAAAATTAAATGCCCACCACAAGACAAATGCCAAGGAACAAATTAAATTAATTACTCAGATTATTAGTTTGTCTTGTTAATGTTGAAAAACTATTACTATTGATTTGATATGAAAATGAATTTGAAGTTCAAGATTGCATCTACAAACTTGGATGCAGATATACAAAAAAGAGACTAAATCCTGGCACCGCAGAAGTCAATGGAAGTTCTGAAGTCCATGACAAAATTCTCCTGAATTTAATAAGCTCGTTATTTTACATACAGAAAAGCCAGGAGGCCATGAATTGCCATTTATACGCAGAGCTTATGCTTCTCTGCAGGCCCTGGGAAGGAGTTGAAACATGAAGTGCCTCATTCTCTACTGATCTGCACATTATGAGAGCATTATACACCACCATATCCTATCATGAGAGAATGGTGTGAAGTTTGGGTGGATACTATTTTAGATTCAGTATGCTAGAAAAGATACTGAAGAAGCTGATTTTGCACCATGGACTGAGTAAATGAAGTATCATACAAATCACCTGGAGTTTTTCCACTGTGTATATTTGGACTAGAAAATAATACGCCCCTTTATGTGTAGTGAGTTCCCTGAAATACTTCACGAGTCCAAGTCCCAGGTAGTACTTTAGCCACAGTTAGAACAAACCATGTTGAAAAAAAACCTGTAGTCACAAAGACCTCATGCGGATTTGAAAGTCCATATTGAATACTTTTTGTCAATATTATTCTCTGTAGGAAAAAATAAGGACCGAAAAAAAAAAAAATTGGTGTAAAAATTAAAATGTTTTTTTGAGGGTCATGGTTAATTGTAGTTTGTTTTGTTATAACTACTTCTCCATGAATATACATAAGCCTAAATATCCCATTATGGTTTAATTATACAGCCATTAGAAGAAGAAAATTGCTAATGAAAGCAGCTATGAAAAATGTATATCATTTACAAAACCACACATAATATACCACAGATATTTTCAAATATCATAGTAAAAAGATGACTCTCTGAGGATTTCAGCATTACATTTAATAGCTTTTATACATTATCAAACCTTTAATTATGGAGAATTATGAGGAAGCTGGAAATGGAAACTCATTTGTGTGCCATTTTAAATTATACATCGGGCTTATTATAGGATATGAGGTGGGCTCATTCCTTCACCTGAGCGGTTGCTTTACCATCTGGACTTTTTAGTCATAAACTTCAAAAAAAATCTCAATAAGGCATGACATTAACCTTCAACACAAGGTTTTCAGATTCTAGTCTTCTAACTTTGCAGTATTGGAGGGCTACACTATTGTCTTCAGCTTTTCCTTGTCAATAACATTTCATGTAATGACTGTCACCTGCAATGGATCAACTTGATCTTTTTCACATGAACTGACTAGAACTATCTATGTAAAATAAGGAATGTGACTGCAGCTAATACAAGCCCAAGTAGACTCTGCTGCAAGATGTATATTCCAAAATTATTTGTACTGCCAAAAAAAAAGGTAGGGTTTTGTTTGCATTTTGGGTTTTGGTTGTTGGTTTGTTTTTTCTTGTTTATTTTTTTTTTTTTTTGATGGAGAAATCATTTATTTACTACCAGACCAAAGAATTTACAGGTTGTAGCAAACTGTTTGCAATGGTATTGAAAGTTATCAAAAGAGTCAGGCAAAGACTTTTCCTTGCATAGACATGATGTTTGTACTGTAATTTCTTATTCCATGATGCAAAATCTTGTTTGAGTTGAGGATTTGTCTTACAGTCTCTGACCACTTAATGGTCAGACTGAGAAGCTGAAGAAAGCCAACTTCATGCTCTAATTTGAATTACAGAAAATGTCCCCCTTGAAACACAGTTAAGCCATATGTTGCAACCAACAGTGACCTTACCTGCTTAAGTAGTTGGCCACATCTGATTGTCTATTTCCCACGCTTGTCTGTGTAAATCCAAAGCATGGGCAAAATTTCAATAGCACTGGAAATGAAGGGTTAAACCCTTATCTGGTCCTTGCATACATATTCTGGCTTCCTGCAGAGGAAAAATGCCGTATGGTTCAATGTGTTCCTTCATCTAGCTAAACAGTAGGCCAGTTTCCCCTTTGCCAGAAGGGAATTGCAGATACACACTAGAAGGAGAAACATCTCCAGCAGTTGTGTTTCTGAGACACAGTGGCAACTCCTGCTGTGGAACTGAACTGGGGGGTATTTCATAGGTGTGTTCATAGTGTCTAACAGCCCTCCAGAGGTTGTAAGCAGAGATTGGGTTTTGATTATGATTAGGATGGGTATGAACAGAACAGACACTTTCTAGAGCTTTCTTGTAAAGTTTTAAGCACCTCATTGGATTCACAGGTGAAGTGTCTGTGGGACAAGGAAACATCTGAAAAGGGAATTTAAGAATCACAGTTCAAAGTCCTCCCAGGTCTTGAGATGTTTTTTTCTGATCAGCTACAGATATGAGGGATGTCTGAGCTGGTCACACCAGACTTACTTTATGGTCAGTGGATGCAAACAGATATGATTCATCTATATACAGTCCTTTGTGTGAGCTAATTTGATAACCAATCTTCTTTATCTATGTGAATGATATCTATGTGAGATGTGTTCAGCACAGCAGGAGTCTGATCTGAATTATGTCTGTTATTGGGTCTAAAATATATAACGGTTGAATTTGAGAACTTCTGTCATCAGGGCTGATAAAGTGCACAATGAGAAAGAAGGGCTATTTTCAGTAACTTAAACGGGAAACATCTATTTCACACAAAGTGAAAACAAAGGAAGAGTTATGTAAAAAGTTGTTTATTTTTGGTGCATTAGTGCAATAGGTCTGAAATATTTTCAATGGGTACTGACCCCTGTTCAGTTAAATACCATTCTGTAATGTCCCTTTATTGGTCATCCCCCTTTTTCTGTGCCTCTCCATGAGTATTTGCATGTTCAAACCACAGCAGTTCATGGATATGTGAATTAATAATTCAGGAAAGCACATTTTATATCTACCCATAAAAAGTTTTAATGCAGACATTTCTGGCTTTGTAACAGCAGGCATTAGATACCTTCAGAAACCATTGCAAATTTTTTTTCACAAATTAGAAAATTCTGTTTGTCTCCAGGCTGTAAGTGAACTGAAGATCACTTCCCTTTTCTTTAGGGTTACTGTATTCCACAGATACGCGTTAGCAAAAGGCAGTATAGTTTTCTTTTCATAGGCAAGTGGACACATAACAGCCTATGTATTGAAAACAAAACAAACAAATAAACAAAGAGTTAAAAAATCATGGCTTCCTCTTGTTTGGCCTTATTGGTGGCTCAGGAACACAATGTACATATAAAACAAACTGTATTCATTGTACAAGATGTTTATTTGATCTATTCCACATTTGTTTCCATCACCTCAGCGAAACGCGTGCTTACCTTTAAGATTATTTTAGGTTACATTAAAAGGGAAATTTTGTCATAAAACTCAGTTTTTTACTCAAATACATACCAAGGAGCCGTTTATTCCCATTTACCTAATAAACACAAAGAACTGCTGGGAAATAAATGTGCTCATATATGTGTGTGTGTATTTTTACATCAATTCCGGATATATCAAGTTCTTCCTCTTGTAGAATCCGGGGTGGGGGGGGCGGTGTGTGAAATAGTAATTCTAATAGGATGGAAATTCCAAATTGCATTTTTTCTATCATGAACAAAAGTCTTGAAAACATTTCAGGATGAAGTGGATTACATGTCTAAAATAGGATATAACATCACATTAGCTAAAGCATTCGAAGATCACAGACTGCATTTCCAGACTTACCCAGTGCACGGTGCAGAGGAAATTCATGCTCAGGGTTGTGGCACCTTACAACACAGCTGGATTGGATTTCCACTCCTATAGAAGTCCTTCTTTGGCAAATGAGTTTTCTCATCAGGCCAAATATCAGCTTTCACCTGTTTCTGCTAGACTGTCAGGACTATTGACACTGGCCTTCTCCAGTCTTCCATCTGGCCTCAAATGCCTGCTTCGGTTTTTTTAAATGCTTCTTGCAGTCCTCATTTTCTTTCACTTTTTCTATACATGCTCCATGAGCTTTAATTAAAATATTAATAGGTGCATTTAGCTGTAAAGTTGTACTACAGTTTTATTTACACGTACAGAATACAAACTCTTCAGAAAGTTTGAGTCTTCCCTCCCTGCTACGCTTTTTTCTTTAGCATACTCTGCTGGTTTGTCTCTGGTTTATTTGAGCTCATCTGATAAAGCATGTGGCAATTCCAGTAAAATTCCACATGGGTAGATCCATGCTAACAGGCAGAGACACTGAAGATGAGCTGTGCATTCAGTTGTCCCATCTCCTTTTGGTAATAGATGTTTTTAACTGAAATTTCTTCTACAGGTACAAGGGTTATGTTACTCCCACAGCATATCCAGACTGTCATCTGAGGTCTGCTGTTAACGCTGATGGCAATGTCTTCTTCCCACCACCCAAGATCTTGATCTCTTAGGTTACAAAATCAGTTTGAAACCATAACTCTCACCTTTTTGGCCAAAAATGCATCATAGATGTCCTAATGACAGAATTTGCCAATGGACTTCGTATGCACTAATTAATTTTCTCATGAGGATGCTATTCTCATTATTATTCACAAAGATGAAAGTAGAGATAGACCAAGCTTGAGTTGTAATTGCTCTGGTTTTAAACCTGCTGATGTTTAATTATCCAAGCTCATTAGTATCCTGTTATACTAAAAGTCGTCTTGTGTCCAAAATAGAGGACACCATACATATGGAGCTATGAATTTGTTGTTAGTCCAATTAAAGTTTTAAAAGTCTATTTAATCCAAATTATGTAATTACATAATTTATTACAGGAAAGTCTGGTTAACAATTAAGTTAAAATTATTATATGAAGACCTTTGTCATCTACACTGTCCCTTCATTGTTGTGTTGTGTTCAGTTTCCTAATGCTACTTGTATTTGTTATCATTACAAACTAAAGCTAAACTAAAACATAATTCCTCCTTCATCACCTTATGGCTAGATAATTGTTACTACAGAGGACAACCCCAATTCAGAGCAAGCCAAGGTGAGCTCAAACAACTTCAGGAACCCTGCACTGTCAGCTCAATACAAAGCATGAGGTGTTTTACCAGTAACAGTAAAAAATTTGTTTGTGTTTACTGGTCTATGATCCACATCAACTATTTTTTTATCAGATTTGTATAACAAATCATCGCATACTTACAATAAAAAGTCGTCGTCTACTTATCTCCTCCATTTTAGGCATGCTCACCAGTTGAAATCTGCATTAATTTAAGGGTAGCTGGGTTCAGACGTGTTCCTACTAACACTAAAAGGTGAGGACAACTAACCAGACATTTCTCAGTTCCTTCTACAACTCACAAGACAAATATGTTCCTATGTCCTGTTGCCTTCAGACAAGAGAACACCACAAAATGGTCCTGAGCTTGTATGAAGATAGCATGTGACATCACTGCAAACATTGCTTACAGATACTCAGCGATGCTCAGTGTATATGTTACAGTGACATTGACTAAATTTAGACTTCTCAAATACTCTAAAAATGCCTGGTTCTCTCACATGACGATATAGAGACCTGAATAACTCAGCTGTAGATGTCTGCACTGGGGAGATGGGGCCTGAAATGTGATGAGTCCCTCGCTAAAGCTCTAATTCTAGCCGTCTTTTTGCTGGAGCTTGTACTCTACTTTTGATTACAATTTAATATGCCTCAACAACATGCTGCTACAAAAAGAAACAGACGGCTGACTATAGGCAAACAAGTAAGTCCTTGTATTTCTTTGATTGCTGCCAAAAATCTTTCCATCTGCAAGGAAAAAAATTTTTTTAAAGATCAAGCTTACTCAAAACCCAGCAAAGATTTAGTGAAAAATCAAAGCAGAAGCCCATTTTATCCCATGCACTGCAAGTGAATATGCTGTCGTTGCTGGCTGTTTAGATCTGAATGTTTGCAATATTCATCCCTGGATGCAGTTTTAATTTTCCTGAGAGACAGCTGATTGTGCATGTACGCACACCCGTACACAGAGACAGAGCACCCATAAAATATTTTCATATTTTCCACCCGTGGTATCATTTATCTTAATAGTTGTTAGTGCTGCAGTTTCCACTTTAACAGTAATCATGACACATTTGTTACTTGATTTATTTGAATGGCACTGTCAAAGACTGCATAAACAATACTGTTCTGGAAGCTGGCCAAAACTTTCCAATTGCATTTTAATATTTATGTGTCTTCAGACTCCAGGAGAAAAAATACTG
Organism: Phaethon lepturus; assembly: GCF_000687285.1. Classification (NCBI taxonomy): domain Eukaryota; kingdom Metazoa; phylum Chordata; class Aves; order Phaethontiformes; family Phaethontidae; genus Phaethon; species Phaethon lepturus. Next base: position 22,860 of record NW_010519981.1, read on the forward strand.
ATGCTAGTTTGCGATTTGAACTGCTCTAACGCCAAAGCCAGAATAAGTATGCTTTTTCCTATAACTTGTGTAATCTATCATGATATTTCTCTAGCTGATCACAAGTAAAAAGAATATTAGTTTATATTTTTAACAACCAGCAATTACTGAAATAATATTTAGGTGGAATTAAAGAATGCTTGCAGCTTCCTGGACTGGCTTTCTAAGTAGCTGCTGATCATCTCTATGACTTCACAGCAATGGATATCACTGCTAACACTTAAAAACAACATGGACAGAGAGAGCATGACTTCTGGAGTCTCTTTTTCTGAAATGCAATACCTCTCTTTAAGTCTTCGCCCTCTATTTTCCATTTAGCACCATGAACTGCAAAGTGTTCTTTATAACCATGAGCTGGTCATAAATTACCATTAGGACCACTATTTATTAGTGGTATAGTTTTGATTACCTGTCTCTAAGGGCAACAACTTTTTTTGCAGCTAGTAAGTCCCACTGTCAGGATTACGATCACTAAGATATGTGCTATAGCAGGGTTCTGCTATTAGTTTCTTGCTGCTAATGACGAATGATAAGGATGTTCACAGTGTTTTCTTCCTTTTTCCGTCGCTCCATGGGAGTTCAGAAAGCAGCTACTTAAACCACGTCTTCATGTAGGTGAGGAAGGTCTTTTACTGGCTGTATTTAAAAGCTGCTACTTATCAGTGACCATCTGGATCTGAATGTGTTATGTTCTATTGTAAGGTAAATTATATTGCTGTGTCTATCGTACCACCTCCTATGGGTTACTTTATATGACAAAACAGCAACAGCAATTGCTCATTATCCTTTGGATTAATAATGATACTTATATCAAGAAAGTGTCTAGGGCTTGGTCCCATTGTCTCTTAGGCAAAATTGCCGGCTGTGAGATTTTGGAGTTGGTACAGAAATAGATCCTTTTCTCTGAAGCGTGCCCTATTCTTGTTGGGGGCAGTGGGATGGACCCTGGCTACCCTAATAGCCCAAGGAGCCCCTGAAGTCTCTGGCACCCTGCCCCAGGGAGTCCCCAGCCCTCACTGCCCCTGACACTGATTTCCTTTACTCTTTTCAAAATCTTGATTTTCCTTAATATTTCATAGATTAGGAAACAGAATATGTTTGTACTCTCCCCTTTTTTTTTTTTTTCAAGTAGCTGTCATGAAAATTGAAAATGCCAAGCAGTCCAGGGAAAGTCTAAGGAAAACACAGAGGAACAACACTGAGCTTCAGGAATAAGCAGATGGGAATATCCTGAAGTTCCTTTAAAGAAGAGAAAAATCTGGGACTGACATCATCCGATGCAGATTCACAGGCTGGGAACTGACTAACCATGGCACGATTTTGCAGAAGAGGGCTTGAAGGTTCTGGTTGAACGGTTGACCATGTTGTCTATGTGCCCCCGCCGTCATGAAGGCCAACCACACTGTGGGCTACATGAGCAAAAGTACAGTCGGTATGTAGAGGGAGGTGATGGTTTTCCTCTATTTACCACTTGCAAGTGTGCCTCTGGTGTACTGTGTCCACCTGGGCTGCCCCAGGACAAAAATGAAAGTGGCAAACGGGAGTAAATCGAGTTGATTGTCACTAGGATGGAAAGAGGGGTGGCACACATGGCATACAAAGGGCAGCTGAGGGACCTGTGTTTCAGTGTTGAAAAGGCTAAAGAGGAATCTAACTACTGCATTAAATACTGAGGATGTCTAGAGAAGGCAGATCCAGGCTCCTCTCAGTGCAGCAGAGAAACAAGAAGAAACAGTCACAAGCTGCAATAAGGGGGACACTTACTGGATTTAGGAGCAAACTCTTCCCCATGACAGCAGTTAAAACTGGGAACAAGTTGGCTAAAATGATTTGAAATCTCCATCCACAGAGTTCTACTAGGTAAGGCCCTGAGGAAATCATCCAACTTGGAGTTAGCCCTTCCTGAGCATCACGTTGGAATAATGACCTCCTGAGGTTCCTTAGAATAATTCAGATTTTATAATTGCAGCTATCAAGAGCTGCAACTCTTGATGCAACTACACATACTTAGTAGCAGAGGAGGTTAACTGATTTACTCAAAACCAAATGAGGTAACACACAGTGAATGAAAGGACAAGAAATTAGGACCTGGGAGCAAACCAGGAAGCTAAATTATTTTCTGATGTAGTGACACATTTGGTCAAACACTTAGAGTCTACACCTCAAAGTGGAGCTACATGTCTTAGAGGTACATCAGTCAGAAAAGAAACACAAAAGAAGTGGTACCCCATCTCCCCCCACCACCCCCCAATAAATGAGACAGGGGATCTGGTGACCACTGACACTGAGAAGGCTGAGGTACTCAATAACTGTTTTGCCTGAATTTTCAATGGCAATTCTTCTTTCTACATCTCAAGTCAAATCCCTGAATCTCAATGCAGAGACTGGGGGAATGAAGTCCCTCCCATCATAGGAGTAGGTAAGGTTCAAGACCATGTGAGGAACCTGAATGTATACAGGTCCATGGGACAAGATGAGATGAATCCTAGGGGCTGAAGGAACTGGCAGATGTAGTCACTAAGTCACTCTCCATCAGATTTGAAAAGTCATGGCAGTCAGAAGTCCTCAGCCGCTAAAAAAAGGGAAATATTTCACCCATTTTTAAAAAGCTTAAAAAGGACTGTGGGAACTATTGACCAGTCAGCCTCACCTCTGTGCCTAGTAAGATCATGGAACAGATCATCCTGGAAGCTATGTGTCATGGTTTAGCGCCAACCAGCAAGTAAGCACCACACAGCCACTTGCTCACTTGCCCCTGGTGGGATGGGGGAAAGAGAATCAGAAGAGTAAAACTGATAAAACTCATGGGTTGAGATAAAGACAGTTTAAAAAGTAAAGTGAAAGCTGCGCAGGCAAGTAAAGCAGAACGAGGAATTCATTCACCACTTCCCAGCAGCAGGCAGGTGTTCAGCCATCTCCAGGGAAGCAGGGCTCCATCACGTATAATGCCTGCTTGGGAAGACAAACGCCATCACTCCAAGTGTCCCCCCCCTTTCCTTCTCCTTCCCTCAGCTTTATATGCCGAGCATGATGTCATATGGTATGGAACACCCTTTTGGTCAATGGGGATCAGCTGTCCCAGATGTATCCCCTCCCAATTTCATGTGCACCCCCAGCCTTCTCACTGGTGGGGTGGTGGGAAAAACAGAAATGGCCTTGACTCTGTGTCAGCACTGCTCAGCAATAATGAAAACACTCCTGTGTTATCAACACTGTTTTCAGCACAAATCCAAAATGTAACCCCATATAGCTACTGTGAAGAAAATTAACTCTATCCCACCCAAAACCAGCACAATATTTCAAGACATATGGATGACAGGGAGGTGATTATAGACAACCAATGTGGTTTCACAAAGAAAGTAATGCTTAACTAATCTGGTAGCCTTCCATGATGGACTGGCTGCTTTGGTGGATAAGAGGAACTCATGTTATCTACCTTGACTGCTGTAAGGTCTTTGACACTGTTCCCCACAAAATTCTTTCTCTAAATTGAGGAGATATGGATTTGATGGATAGACTGTTAGATGGATAAGGAATTGGCTGGGTGGCTGCCAATAACCAAAGGGTTATGGTCAAAAGCTCAATGTCCAAATGGAGATCAGTAAGAAGTGGTGTCCCTCAGGCATCTGTATCAGGACCTGTACTGTTCAATATCTCTATTAATGACATAGACAGTAGGATTGAGTGCACCCTCAGAAGACACCAAGCTGAGCAGTGCAGTTGATATGCTTGAAACACTGGAACAGGTTGCCCAGAAAATCTGTGCATGCCCCGCTTTGGTGGATAAGAGGAACTCATGTTATCTACCTTGACTGCTGTAAGGCCTTTGACACTGTTCCCCACAAAATTCTTTCTCTAAATTGAGGAGATATGGATTTGATGGATAGACTGTTAGATGGATAAGGAATTGGCTGGGTGGCTGCATCCAAAGGGTTATGGTCAAAAGCTCAATGTCCAAATGGAGATCAGTAAGAAGTGGTGTCCCTCAGGCATCTGTATCAGGACCTGTACTGTTCAATATCTCTATTAATGACATAGACAGTAGGATTGAGTGCACCCTCAGAAGACACCAAGCTGAGCAGTGCAGTTGATATGCTTGAAACACTGGAACAGGTTGCCCAGAAAATCTGTGCATGCCCCATCCCTGTAAGTGTTAAGGGTCAGGTTGGACAGGGCTTTGAGCAACTTGATCTAGTGGCAGACATCCCAAACATGTCCCTTCTGACCCAAACTATTCTATGGTTCTATTCCATGTCTTATGAAATACAAATGATGTCATACTAGTCTGCAGACATCACCCATTTCTAGTGCTTCACTACTCACTTCCTTGAAGGAGCTCACTGTTCAGTCCAGGAATCTTAGCTCAGTTTTCTCTCATTGCAGTCGTGTGATTAAGGAATGAAATGGGATTTCAGGAATCTATTCCACTGATTATTTTTCTGGGTTGAATACAGAGGTGTCAGAAGGACTCCTGTGATTCAAATAGGGAAGTCTGGTGTACTAATAGTATATCTGGTGTATATTTCTACTTTTAACTTATGCAGCCTTAGTATTGCAGACTAGCTGATCTAATATTCTGGTTGCTAATTTGTCATGAGAAGCATTACTACCACTCTTGTCACCTTGAGTGCCTTACATAATCAGATTGATGTCTGCTGGGAGAAAATATCTAATAACCTGTGATATACAGGAATTGTTATAATATAAAAATTCTCTCTACCTTTTTTGTTCTGGAATTTTTCATTTCATGCATTCTCCACCAACTTCAGCTTATTTTCACAAGTTGTTAAACTGTTACTTGAATGAAATGAAAACTCATTTCTTCCTGCAACCACTGAACCACACAAATTTGTGGACGGAAAGTGAATCTATTTTTAAGGTTGCTGTGTTTTGTGATTTTTATTGTCATTTGACAATTAAAAGCCATAGCTTCTGGAATCATGTAATTAAGCAGTTCACAGAAAACCTTGAAAATGTGATCTTTTAGAGCTCAAGAAACCAGAAAGCAAATTAAAAAAGAAAGACAACAATTTCCTTTTTAAGTTTCATGCTTTTTTTTCCCCAGGGTCTGCCTCCTAAGAGAAATAGCAGTATTTCCATACTGTATCTCCTTTTTTCATAAGCTCCAATGACTGCATCAAAACAATGTAGTCCATAAATCACAGAATCACTAAGGTTTGAAAGGACCTTCAAGATCATCAAGTCCAACCATCAATCCAGCACCACCATGTCCCCTAAACCATGTCCTGAAGCGCCACATCCACACGTTTTTTGAACACTTCCAGAGATGGTGACTCCACCACCTCCCTGGGCAGCCTGTTCCAATGCCTGACCACTCTCTCCGTGAAGAAATTTTTCCTAATATCCAATCTAAACCTCCCCTGGCGCAACTTGAGGCCATTGTCTCTTGTTCCATCACTAGTTACTTGTGAGAAGGGACCAACACCCACCTGTAGAGAGCGATGAGGTCTCCCCTCAGCCTCCTCTTCTCCAGACTGAATAACCCCACTTCCCTCAGCTGCTCCTCATCAGACTTGTTCTCCAGACCCCTCGCCAGCTTCATTGCCCTAATCTCCACATTAATTCCAAAAGGGAGTGATGTCACGATTTGGTAGGATATATATCTTGCTTCAGCTCTGAATTCTGATTTTTCTTGCTGCCTTAGTCTCTGCCTGTCCCTGAATGTACCTTCTTTGTGCCTTCGTCATGAGACAAACGTATACGTTGAACTTAACCAGTGAAGTCTGGGAGAAATTAGTGAGTGTTTTTCTCCAAAGTTTCCTTCTCTGGGAACTTGCTGGAATAATACCTCTGTCTACTTTTGTTTTTATAGACTGCTAAAATGTAATAGACTACCCTTCTTCCCAGGGAGGTTGTTTTTTTGAATTGGACATAACCTATGGAAACTTTGTTCTCATCTTTCCCTGAAAGACATACAGAGGGAGTGCTTGGATGATCATCTTTCTATAACTAATTACTCTCTGAGCTGTGTTTGCTGTTTAAGTTCTTGCTAAAGTTGATACTTTCGTGTTCCTTTCTGTGTTAAGGAAGAATACGTATTGCTTAATGTTCCTGATATTACAGACTTGGAACAGAGTGGACATTTTCTATTCACAGCAGTTAATCCACCTGTGAGTATGAACATCTAATCCTTTTAAAGATTTTCCCTTCAGAAATTATAATCTGTGCATTTTCTCATGGAACTCCGCTAGATTTTCTTTACAATGTAATTAAAAAAATGTGGTTATATTTTATCATTGCCTTGTTATCCTTTTTACAATCTGTCATTTATTTTATCATATCATTCAACATTATCTTTTTTATCATTATGTTATACCTTTTCATCCTCCTGCTTTCTCTGGGATATTTCAGGCAGCATGTAGTTAAAAGAAATAAAAAGAAGGACTTTAATACAATAAAAATATTTGTACTGATCTGGCTCTTTTAAAGTTTTGTGGAAGCATTTTATTTGTTTGTATTTTGGATTCTAAACACTACGCTCAAATAATGCTTTTACTTTTGGGGATAAGTCCAGAGTTATCAAAAAGAAAACATTGATCTTTATATCTGCAGAAAGTTCTTGGCAACACAAAGAAACATAAGCCAATTAAAATTTATACGTTAAAGATCTAGAGTCTTAGACTCACAGCTCGTATACAGAACACCCCGAATGCCATTTGATCTCTTTCATAAATAGTGTTCCAGCTAAGTCAGGCTGGTTTTTTGAGTAGGGAA
>NW_010519981.1:29664-38622 GCF_000687285.1 Phaethon lepturus
GAAATCTAATAGTTTTATGACACAGTGGGCTTATAAAGAGTATGCAGCGAATGGTAGAGAACATTGCGCACGTAATACCCAGAAAAAGTGGAAATGTGTCTGAGACAATTCTCAGGAACTAACTAAACCCTATTATTCTTAACACTGGTTGACTTTTGCATAGCTGTAGAATCTAAACAGCTCAGGGAAGTAAGAGGGCTTTGTTTCACAAACAGTCTACCAGCTTATTGCACGTGCAAGCCCTCCATCCGACTGCGAAGAGCTATAAGGAAACTCTATAGAGAGGGGATATATTACCCTTAACTGGTTCCTCTGAAGTATTCTGTGCTGATAATTGCAACTTTGCTTCCACTTTGTTTTCAGTCCGTTTGTCTCGGTCAATCTCCAGTGTTGACAATCATCCCTAACCAGTATGGTTCTCTCCTTGACTCGACACCAATACAGCAGCCCCATGACTTCAGTTCTCCCACGCTCTCAATCAGCATAACCTCTCTGCTGTTTTCTTCAGTCATACAAACAAGGGTTCAACAGCTTACACCTGAGGCAACTCCTGTGTTTATACAGCCAAAATATCATCTTCTGACATGTTACATATCTGCAAAAATAATAACCTAAGCTGGACACCTTAGACAATGCATAGTCTCTAGCATTTGCTAGCACAGTCTGCTGTAGATAGAAGGGTTCTGTAAACAAAAAAAAAAAAGAAATAATTTCCAATTCACTAGTGGCAAATCATGTCTCATATAGGAGAATGTCAAGAGAAAACTCATACGATAATCTCTTTTATAAATGCTTATTTTACTAAATGCCAAAATTACACTGTTTTTTTAAATAAACCATTCATTGCTCAGAGCTAATTACATCTTAGTTGTCATAAATTATGAGGATTAAGGTCATTATGTAAGTTACTATTCTCACACAAAATGATCAAGAATTGTTTGATCTATTATGGAAGAGCATACATAAGATTGAATGCAAAATTATAGTCAGTCAGATCTAAACGATTCTGGTCTTCAGCTCTGCTGAAAACGTCATTTTAAGTAAGACCGTTTGTTTGTAATCCTTGAAAAGACCACATTTTGTATTCAGTTTGCATTTGTATTGAAAACTAAATACACTTATCCCCAGTGTAATCTGGGGAAAGCACCTATCAGACTGGAGAGAGCATTTCCTTATCTTGAACTCTGCACAAGGTGATATTACAGTGCAGGGTCACAGCTGGAAATTGCAAGTAGAAAACAGTGGTCACCTCTTAGCTGGTGTCTGAAGTTCCTGATTCTCTGTGGTTTTTCTGAGGCCAGAGAAGAGCTGAAAAACTGTGTGGTGGATATTGGGAAAGATTCAAGCTGTAGAACTAAATAGTAGGAAAGACTGCTTTTAAACAGGGCACAAGGATGTGAGGACTGTTAATTCTTCCTTCTCTCTCCTTTTTTTCTCCTCCCTCAGCTCCAGAAAAGCTGTACCAGCTGGTCATAATGCCGTGCCAAATTTGAGATTGAATTTCCTTTGGTGTATAGTATTACCTGGATTATCCCATGCATCATGAGACCCGGCAGGCATTGTGCTTTAGCTATCAGCTATAAAACCGCAGAACAACTATGTATGGAACAGAAAAGCAGAACGCAGTCGAAGAAAAGACGGGGACATGGACCGCAGTTAACAAAGCATTTCCAAAAGAATGGAAGTAGCTTGTCTGCAGAGCACATCATTCCCTCATGTCAGGATGGAGAAGGGATTAAGAATGTGTAAAAAGGCTCTGAAAAGAAGAATCTGTGGACAGCGTGTACAAAGTTGAGTAAAACTGCTGTAGCTGGTTTAGGAGCTCTCACTAGTCACTTCCTTGCTCTTCTCTCCTGAGGGCACCTATGCTTTCCAGAGCACAACAATACAGCTGTAAACAGACCTTGGAGATTTGGAGGTGATTGGTATTTGTGGTTTTGTTATAGATAGGGAACATAACCTAAAGTCCATAAAAAAAAAGGAATTGTAATTTTAACTGGGTTTAGGATAGTTAGGATGGAGGCACATCACTTGCAATTGAAGAAGTGTCTACAGTCCCTCCAACTGAAAGAGGTGATTGAAGACAAAGTTGGTGCTAAAGTAATATTAATAATCAGTAGTACATTTTACTGTTCAATGTATAAAAAATGATTTAGAGTGATAGACAAAATGAAAATATGAGAAAAAGCAGTTAATGAAGTATGAACCTGTGATTCAGTCCCCGGTGGCACATTGTACGCAGTTTCCCATCATATAGAGTGGGATTCTTCTCACTTAAGATTGCCTGTCCAAAAATAAAGGAATTGATCAATGACAGCCATCTAGGTTCCCTTTTGGGCCTATGGAGGGAGACAAAGTCTCTCCATATGACTTCTGTCAAATCATAAAAGATTTCCTTTCTTGCTTTACAAAAGGAAATTAAAATCTTCAGTCGTGTCCATAAAATACTTCAAGATTTCCAGGTAAAAGCATGACACAAGTTTTCAAATTATAATTACCATAGTTATCATTCAGTGCTCTAAACTGGTAAAAAAATCAGCTACAAGGTGGATGAGCAAACAGATCCATGAGGGTATTTGGAGGGACTCTTGTATCTTAAGGTATTAATAGATGTGACATCGCGCAGAGCCTCGACCACGTCAATGGGATAAGCTGACGGTAGCTCGTACAGTAGGTGCAAGAGCAGAAAGGCCTCGTGGCAGCTATTTTATAGACGTGAGTACTGAATCGCAGAATCATCGAATCATAGCCCCGATTCTACGATTCGATGACTGATTCTATGAAAGGCCTCACGGCAGCTGTATTATAGCCATGAGCGCTGAATGCTTGACAACCACTTTAAAAACACATGCTTGCAATCTGTCAGCAGGGAATATTAGGTTACCATAACAGCTTCTTCCCCATCGCTCTGTCCCCGGCAGCCGCTCGGTGAATTGCCTGTGAACGCTCGGCAAATACAAATTCCTCCATGCCCTGGTGCTTCTTTCTTCCCGTTATCTCGGGGAACCGCAACTGCAACACTGAGTTAAGGCCTGACAGGTACCCTGGAGAAAGAATAAGTTGACTCTGCTTGCAGCCAGCATCTGAGAGAGGAAGAAAACCAGCGTGAATTTTGTGTTATTTTTCTCATTAACCTCGCTCCTGCTCTGTAACTACTACCTGTGGCTGACCTGGAGGGTAAGCACAGAGGTGTTATACCCTGAACCCAGAGCAGGTGCCTGAGGTTTGAGCATCCTGGACCACACACACCTTGCTTCTCCCTGTGCCACGTACCTGGATTCCAGCTACACGAGATCTGTATTTTAAATTAATGTGCACTCAAAGACGGAGGACCAGTTTGAACCACAAAGCTGTTGCTCTGTGAAAAACTTTTCATGGAGTGGGTGGATGAGTAGGTTAGGAAAAACAGCGTATCAGGGGTTATAACCCGAAACCTGTCTTCCACCTTTTACTCCATAGCAGTTTAGAAAATACCATTGATTGGCAAAAATTCAGTTCGTTAAGTTAATGACCCGACATCCAAGACCTGCTCATGATCAAAGAAAATAGAAACCAAAATAATGCGCTGATGTAATAATTTAATTTAATTTGATAGTGAAAAACAAAAAGAGATTTTCGCTTAAACCAGCATAGGGTTACAGAAAGTGACTACAGAAAGTGATTTTTAAATTTTTCTAATTGACAAAAGCACACTAGAATAGTAAAAAAAAAAAAAAAATCCAAAAGTGGTACTTTTGTCCATTTTCAGGTCTTTTTACCTTTCTCAAGATATAATAGATTTAATCAATCAAATGTAGCCTGCAAAATAGTCGTAGTGAAAAAAGGCAAATTCTTTAATTTGAAAAAGTTGGAATACGATAGTGCCCCTTTTTTTCCCCTCTCAATTTCTTATAACAATAGTGAATTAATTGGATATTCACTTATTGTTGGTTTCGATTGTTTTAGATTTCCCCTCCCCCCAAATGCATATTTACAGAATAAAGTGTACCAAGAGCCTTGCTGAACTCCAGGCTATCATCAGCATGTGCAAAATAAAAACTGTAAGACAATTCTTTTAATATCTGACCTTACACATAGGTCCTGCCTTTCTCCTCTACTGATTCTCTAAGCCTTCCTAGATTGTTTTGATTGAACCTGTCCAGTTCGATATCCTTGTTATAAAAATATATACATATATATACATGTATATATAAAGAGCATACATTAAATAACCTTTCTGTAATAAATGGTACTGTGTCATTTTAAAGAAAGTGAAGCTTTAAATTTTGTTTCAAGTTTTTTCCGATTTCAAAAACCTTTTCAAAAGTTTTTGGTGTTTTAACATATTTCCCTGTTAAGATTTTTAAAAGATTATTTTACAGTTTTTAGCTTTCAGTGGAAACAAAAAAGGGGAAACGAAAGAGATAGTAACACAAGGGGATGTAAACGGCCTTTGAAGTCTGACTTTAGTGATTCTTTCTTTTTCTTAGAGTTAGATCTGTTCGTTTACAATCATATGCCCTGAAGAAAGACGGCATGAAATGAAATAAGAAGTTGCTCCAATTAGTTTATTCATTCATCAGGAATACGCTCCTGTACCAGCAAAAGTCACTTAAATACTGAAAGAAGAGTTTCAAAGAGGAAGAATTCTTCTGCAACATAACCTGTATGTTAGTGTAATTTTACTAATTATATGACACTTTGTGATCAGATTACTAAAGAGAATTATTGAAATAGTGCAGAAAAGTATAATATTATTTATAGATTAAACAATTAAAATTTTACCTTACCTCTTTAGCTTACTGAGAATAATCTTCATGAATTTTAGCCTTTAAGTGTGATTAGTTTCAAAATATCATTCAAAAACATACTGATTAATTTACCTGTCTGGGTCAGATGCAGTTAAAAGAGTGAAAAAAATCTTTGACTGGTTTCACAAGATTCCACTCTGAAGAGCTACAGCTAATAGTGATCATACAATATTCCAAAAACTAGTTTTGTGTTTGTTTACCTCTCTGTAACTTCATAAATATATATATAAAATACAGGTTAAAGCTAAAAACCTGATTTAAATCTTGATACAATGCAGTACTGGATGTTTAAATCATAAGAATAAACCACCATGAAAAGAAAATGCGAAAAACACATAAACAAAAACCCAAACACCAAACATTTTCGGAAACGTACTTGAGAAAAAAGCATATTCCTTAACTATTTACACCACAAGTTATTAAAACCAAGTGTCTTAAAAATAACTGTTTATTAGTTATTAATCAATGTAATCGAGTCAAAGTTGCATAATTCTTGTTACAATGAAGATATGGTAAAGTTCCCAATAACTCTGTGGAATCAAATTTTAGACAAGTTTGACCCCAAATAAAAGTAGACAGAATAGCTAAGAGTTTTTTTGACCTTATGCAAAAAAAAAAAAAAAATAGAAAAAGTTCCAGATGTAAAGGTGGAGTAATTATCTTTTCTAGGAGAAACAAATTCCCTTTATTTTTCTCTATGGCAAGACATTGTTCACTGAAAAAAACCAAAACAAAACCCCCAAAAACCTGAACAAAAACCCTTCAACATTCACTTAAACAGAAAGATACCTTGTAAGACAAGTGAAAACATACCTAGACTTGGCTGAGGTATTTTTCCTCAAACATTTTTATTAATTTAGGTTTTCAGTTAAACAGACCATATGTAAAAAAAATCTTTTATTTATCTAGTGAGAATTAATGTTCTAGTAAAAAATAAGACTCGTATTTAGATGCCCATACTTCAGGTGAAAATTTTTTGTAATACTTACTTGCTAACAAAATATTTTTCCACCATTAAAAATAATGAACAAATATTCTGATCACGTGTCCATAAGTAACAATCAGTAATCCAAAACTGAACAGCAGGCAAAGCCTGAAAGCATGTTACCCATTATTTTATTCATGTATCCATACGATTCATGTCTCCACATCAAGAACAAAATTTTTATTTCCTTTAGACTTTGGAGATGAAAGCTCAGGGGGAGTCCTTCCTTACTGATGGGAGTGGGTTATTATAGTGGCAGGGAGAAAAGGAGAACAGAAGAGGAAGGAAAAGTTCAGAAAAAAATGTAGGTATATTTGAGACAAATGGGGAGGTAAAGAAGACTTAAAGAGCCCAGAGCTTTAGTTGGTGTTTCAAAGCCTGTTTCCTGTCGGTTAGGAAGATACACTGGCTCTGGTAGTGTTGAAGGCACAGGTTCTCGCGATCTCTGGGTGGCGTGAAAATCAGTACATGTCCCTTGTGCTTCCATTTGTGTGATGAAGGCACAGAGGAGAGTTTTCAGGAGATGGAGACACTCATACCTGCTCACTGAGGTAAGGTCTGTGTCTGTGAACTCTCTTGTTTTGGAAACACATCAGATGGCAGCGAGCTTTACCTAAGAACAGGACTCACCATTCCTAGCAGCAAGTCACACCAACTTATCCTAGATCTTAAGGGAGCCTCACAGTCCAGCTGCCTTTCTACCATAAGAAGGTAAATACTTTAAGACGCTCAGATGCTCTTAGTCTTATCTTCTGGCCCAGGCAGTATTTTATCGGAGCTGCATTCAATATTTAATGACAAAGTTTGTAAACTGACAAACTTAAGAACACATGAAGAAGGTATTTGGAATTTGGAAGCACGGTCTTCGTACAGAATCGGTTAACTGCGGTAACACCCAGAGTTAGACTAACCACGATTACATAAAAGAAGTGAAGAGGAGACTGCCGTAGGCGAGGCAACGAGAGCTCAGCAGAAGAGACGCTTATGCTTGTACAACAAACAGGCTTCTTCCTCCCTTGGCATGTACTCTCTAAGCCACGCAACTGGCGTGGAGCACCCGCTGCAGATGGGTCAGCGGTAGCTGGTATAATCCCGTACAGCTGAATCCATCTGGCACGTAAGTGCTCGATATGGTGTTTGTTAGCTGCCTGCCAGTTTTTTTCCCCTCTTCACAAAAAAGCAGGGAAAGTGTTTTTCATGTCCACCAGCCATATCCTATAAACTTCCTTTGTAGCCGAGAGGGTGTTTGAGCAAACTGCTCCCGTGCTGCTTCCTCTCCCCTCACCCTCCTGCTTCTGAGTGACTTTCAGATGCTCTTGAACATTACCTCCGCTGTAAATGGATGGCAGATTGTTTGGGCTTTGATTAAATTAGGCAGGCACAGGTGGCATCACCTATTGCAAGTTTGTCAGGTTTTATGTCTACTGCAGCAGCTGCTCTTTATCTTTTAATAACCGAGCAAAGCGGAGAGGGAAAGGATGCTGAGCCCATGGGGTGAATTACATGAAAAAAGTCACATGGGTTTCAGAGTCGGGGTGTTACCCATTCCGTCGCTCAGTGACAGCTATCTTTCTCCCCTGGTCTCCGTGAGGAGATTTTGGGATGAAAGGGCATTAAATCAGCAGCAGGGAAGAAGTGCTCTTTAATTTAGGTTTGGTTAATGACCTTGGAAAATCTACACAGTTATATAACACAATGTGCAGGGAAGGCACAGTCTCTTAGATACCGAACTACCCGGTGCCTTGGAAGCAATAATCCTTAGATTTCAGCACTATTTTACTTAATGCATAAATGAATTTGCTCCAGTTGTTACTCTAGTCTTTTCATAGCATCATATCAATACAGCCTACATTAAATTTCTGAAATTTTGGTCACATTAGTTCTTTTTTAGATGGTCAGCATTCTAGCTTCACTTATTGTTAAAAAGTTACCATTAATTATAAACATTATACCGGGTACTTTACGACTGTAAGAAGAGTATTAATACCTGTATTTTGTAAAGTTTGTCTTAAAGCCATAGCATAGCTAAATCTGCCTCAATAGCAGGACTCTCACTTCTCAGTAAAGTTCTCATTCTTAACGGTGGTTTTCCACTGAGTTGATCTTTTCTGGTCCTGCCAAAATCATGCCATTTTCAGTCTAGATTATGTTAAAAAATCACATAGTTTTCAGTTCCATTTCTACTTCCTATGAAGAACAACACAGTTGGCTCCCTTTTGACCCCCACATATATTCATTGCACAAAAGATGCAATGTACATGCTTTTTAAAATTCAAACCCAAATTTGATAAAGTAATGTGAGCAAAGAGTACTCCACAGCAATATAATTCATAGACTAACTTATAACTTACTCATTAATTACTCTAAAATGTTTGGAAACCTTCTGAGAATTTTTCAGCATTGCAAAGAAGAGATACCGCAGAACTGAGGAAGGACCTACGTATCTGAGATCTCATCTGTTTCTTCCAGTTATACCAGCTGGTTTAATAAAAGGTGTTAAGTCTCGCAATAAATATCGCTATTCTTTGAAAGAGGCTGGAATTGTCACTGTTTTTCCTAGTACTTTTGGAACAAGGCTTGACCCAAGCAGCTAGATTGAGGCAATATGGAAGGCACCAATTAAGATGAAATTTCAAATGTTTTACTGTGAACAAAAAATAAGGAATAATGGCAAGGAACTGGCCACAGAAAACCGGGGAATACATTTGCAATAAGACTCATAGCAGCAACAGATCTAAGCAAAACTCACCAGCAGAGGAAACACAGAGATGGAGTCATTTGGAGGTCACTCTTGTCTTCAGTGACAGGTCGGAATTCTAGCCAATACAGTGTGGAAATAATTTAAAGGATTAACTTTGCCACGATCAGAGTGTGGTGGCTATATTCGTGAGGGTGATATGCATCTTTGGCAAGAGCTACCAGGGAATTTTGATGAATTCAGCAGGCAAATGTGGGAGAAAACTGTATTCCATTTGGCTTACCTATTCAGAACCTGGCTCAAAACGTGTTTCAGTTACAATAGAGAAATACCATGGCGGTCTCGTCAAATTTAATTTGAAGCACTTTTCCACCCTAAGTTTTTAATTATAACATTGTGACTTTGTATCTGTATATTCACTTTGCGTTCCTCTGTATCTTTTCAAGAAACTATTTAGAAACCGTGCCCCGGGCTGCCCCCAAAGC
>NW_010519982.1:0-26161 GCF_000687285.1 Phaethon lepturus
TTCCAACCTTAAAGATTATGTGATTCTGTGATTAGCGGGGACTTCCAGAGTGGTCTTCTCCTACCTGTTCAGGAACAAGGCAGATGAAAAGTTAAACTGGGTTTCATGTATTGTGTATAAATAGATCATTTCTCACCTAGTACCAGCGGAACAGAGATAGCACTCAGATTGTTTGTTAATGTGTTTCTAATATGATACAGCCCTTGAAGTGTGACATTGTACTTAAAAGTGACATAAAAGCCATTTAGAGAAAATTTCAGATGGCTTAAAAATGCTGATGAAGTGTATATAAATATCTACATATTTGTAAGATGAAACTCAGCACCAATTTTAGCACTGTGGTAGCACCAAAGAGGGCAGGATAGTTTTATGGTTATTCTGAACTTTACTTTGAGTGAACATATGGTAAACATCACTGAGATCCAGGTCCTCTACTGTCCTTGGAGAGTAGTATACGTAAAGATGAGATTTGTGATCCTGTAAACCACTCTGCACTGACAGATTGTGTCACTGGCAAATTGTCACCAGTGACCCAAGATGAAATGTCTTCCCAAATTGCCATTCTCTCTGTGCTTTGCATACTTTCAAGAATACTGCCTGTGAGAAAGCAAGAATGACAAATCAAAACATGCAGTGTAACTTAAATTCAGTGTCATGAGGGGATCAGGTATACATGTGTACCGTTGAGACATCTGTGGCTGGGTCAACTTCCTTTATAGCCAACAGGGAGGAACAAGTGTCTCCCATCCTAAATAATATGTCAAGTATAGATCAGACAAACCATATCTGAAGACACATCTGCTAACTAGTCACTTGGTATGACTATCTGTATTGGGTCTGGCTGAGATGAAGTTACTCCACAGCAGTCCTCACCGTGCTGTGCTGTGTACTGGTAGCTAGAAAGGTGTTGCTAATGCACCAGTGTTTTGGCTGTGGCTGAGCAGTGCTGGCACAGCATCGAGGCCGTCTCTCCAACATACCCCCCTCACCAGTAGGCTGGTGTTCACAAGATCTTGGGACGGGACACAGCCAGGACAGCTAATGCAAACTGGTCAAAGGGGCATTCCATACCATGTGAGATCAGATCAGCAATAAAAACTAAGAGGAAGGAGGAGGAGTGGGGGCATTCATTTTTTATGACATTTGTCTTCCAGAGCAACCACTGTGTGTACTGAAGCCCTGCTTCCTGGGAAGTGGCTGGACATCACCTACTGATGGGAAGTAGAGAATAAATCTTTTGTTTTGTTTTGCTTCCACACGCAGCTTTTGTTTTTGCTTTATTAAACTGCCTTTGTCTTGACCCACGTGTTTTTTTCTATCTCAATTTCTACTCCTGGTCCTGCTGAGTATGACAGTGATAGAGCTGCTTGGTGGCAGCTGGCATTCAGCCAAGGTCAACCCACCACACCATCTTAGATGTAGATTGCAGACATTGGAAAAATTAGGAGAGGATGAATCCCAATACATCTGACTTCTCATTTTTCAGAGTATGTACATTATGGCAATACTTACTGCTCTAGGTGCTTTTGATCAGTCCCAAAAGTTATTTGCTTCTGGCCCTGTCTTTTCTGCTGAGGTAAGCATACTTGTAGCTTTTCTGTTTTGAGTCTACTTTAAGTCGATAAATGTTGCAGCATTCCAGTGTTATCCCTTACTGCATTAAAATTTGTCATTTTCCTTGAGAAGAGAACTGTGCATACGGTGTAGAATTTCATTTCATTACACTTCTAGATGTGTGTATCAGCAAAAGTTTGTTTTATAGAGCATACTTTATGCAGTTGAGGGTCATGAAATATGAGATGGTTTAACATTTCAATGGAAACTGTATACCACAATTTCTATGTCATTATGCTGCTGAAGGACAATAAGGGAAATTAGTTCATTTACTTGCTGTTTATCAGGTACACAAATGCTGTACTGTTTACTGCTTTTCTGAGCTATGTTTCTACATCTTTAGAGGAAAAAGAGGATTGAATCTTACTGAAAATTCTTAGTTCTTCAAGTCAGGTGAAATGTGGGTTTGTGGCAAGCTGCAAAAATATAATTAGAGGTGGCAATACACAACCCTACTAGGAAGTTTAGAACCTTCTGCTACAAAAAGACATGCATTTTTGTTAAAATAGATAAATCTCTTCATATAGAAAGCAGAGTAGTCTCAAAGCAATTCAGATGCATTTCTGTAGCAATGATAGAAAGATCCTACGGCCCAGACAATTTCTGTCACGTACAAGATATCAGTGCATTTTCACCCAATAGGAAATAATTTTGTTTCATGTTGTTTATCATCAGTGTCATGCAATCTATCAGTCTCAGTGCCTCATATTTTCCAGCACCAATTATGTGAGGACTCCAAAACTCAAGTCTCCAGTATTTCCTGGAAGCAAGAAGCCTGGGGAGAAAATGAAGAGATCCATCATAAGCCTACGCAGCTTACTCTGCTTCCTGCATTATCCTGCACTTAAACAGGGGCCTTGAACTACTTGAGCAACATTATGAAGCAATGTTCATCAGCTCTTGGCTCTGGGCAATGTGTTTCACTAACTTGAATCACCTCAACGTTAAGTGTCTGGACTCTCTCTCCAGTTAGTAGAAGAGAAATTGCCGCCTTCACAGTGTGATTCCTTTCTGCTGGTTTAGACATCTCAGCTGGGGCTTGCACTCCACCCACCTGTTTCTATGGGATCTGTGGCTGAATAAAAGACATCAGTGTACTCATGTGTATGGGTGGCTCCTCTGCAGCCTTTCATGAAGAATAAACGTTCACAAAAAAATAAAAAAGAAAGAGAAATAGAGAAATTTTTTACTTGAGTGAGAGAAAAAGAAAATCCTTTTCAAAAGTGAGAAAAAGGAGGCATGAGGATCAGTATGTGAGAGAGAGAGAAGATGGCTAAAGTGAAGAAAAAATGAATATTACCTAACATACTAGAAAGCAATCTCACCCTGGATCTGATTCCACTTAGATTAATGGTAACAATCCTGACTACTTCATGGAATAGGATAAAGACAAAGGCAAAGACAACGTTGCAAATGAACATGCATCCATTAGGGATTTAAAGATTATTATGATAGGAGTGTTTAGAAGACTGAAAAATCAGGCCAGCTTTAAACATTAAAATTGGACTTTACTAAATTAATTAATTAACAGCATACATCTCAAGAATGGCTAAATCTTACACAATATTTATTATCACCATTTTGTATACAAACCTGTTAGTCTTTAACATCCTGAATTAGCTGTGATATCAAGGAGCTGATGCTGTGAAGTTAACATGCATGGCTACGTTCACTGATGGTCTTTTGTCACCAAGGTTGAAGTGATGAGGCTAGAGACCTTGCCCATGAGAGATGTCAAGGCTGAAGTGGGTTTGTCTTCTGCAATTTACCTTCCTTATGCCTCATGTTTTTCTGCTATTGCCCTCTCCCTCCCTGCAAAAGGGGTCTTCTCTGTTCTTGATACTGTTTATCTTGTTTTTGATTTTGCCAGTCATCCTTCTTGTGTATTTTGGAGGATGTCCTGCCTATTTTCTGTCCCTTGTGTTTGTCTTGTCCTTTGTCTAGCAGCTTTTTGTCATATATCTGTCCTACATACAACAATCTCCATCTTTCTTTGTCCCTGTGGTGATCTTGCTTACATACTTGAGGTAAAATGGTTGCACATTGTGTCTGGCTATGCCATCACCATGTTAGGAAACACTTAAATACTGTTGCCAGTTATACTATTTCAGTGCTCGTATTCATGATCAAGGCAAGTTAGTATTCACTACACCCAGATGAGTACATTTATAATTTGTAGGGGTCACAGACCTCTGTATTGGCTACCAATGAGTGTCTGATAGGCATCAGTTACAGTTAGGTGTTCTTACTGTGGTAATAAAACACTACAGGGGTGAAAGAAGAGTCAGAGCTGAAGCACAGAGATGTCTATCTTATTACCCAAAAAATACTGTCTGAGCAACTGGGTTCAAAGTAAAAGTCAAGAAAGTCACAAGAAAGACTATTAAGGCCCTGTAGGAAGAGACACATTTCTGACATACACTAAGGTTTTTGCTTAACCCAGTCGAAATGAAAACTTGGAGTCCTGATACCTCAGAAAATCAGAGATACCTTGGATACTCTATATGGCTTTCTGTAAAATCTCAAACCTAATCCAAAGTCTGAGTTTTCATTTTGAAGGAGCTTTGAAGTTTTCTTCTAGACCTAGCAACTTCTCATGTAAGGATCATAGTCAACAGGCAGGAAGGTGATTTCCCAAGAAACTCCAGATCATTTCATTTAATCTTTATGCAACAGTGACCTTCACCCGTTCTTACTAATTTGGAAATACCATAATACAGACTCCTTGTTGATTCCTCTCAATGTATACCAATGTACCTGCAACCAACTGAGCCCCTGGCACCATGATTACCCAGGAACCCAGAACATCTCCTCTTCCCTTGTTCTCCTCCAACCTGACCCAGGCATCATCTGGGTCTGAACCATCCACTCAAAACGTTAGTTATCATCCTAGGGGCTGATGCACTGAACTTGATCAGATCTCGTGGGGATGAAAGTCAACAAATGAGGTAGGACTGTTCTTTTTAAGTAGCTCATTTAAAGCAATTTTTGATGAGGTTAGAGCACTGGAGTGCTGTGTTTGTAACTACCTGATGTGCAGTGAGGCTAAATTAAGATTCTCATGTTTTTTAACTGCTCACCGTTGTGAATGGTACAAATTGATACAGACCCTAAGAGTTTTATTTGTGTCAAAGGCAATGCCTGTAATGTATCTGAGAATGCAAACCTTGTGCAGTTCTGACCTCTAAATTCTCTAAATTCCAATGAACAGTAGCTATATGACTCTTTTATTTCACGATGCAGTACTTGTTTATCAGTGATTATCTTGAACTTTATCCCTTTTGATTTTATAGAGTTAACAGTTGATGAAATCAGAATAGTACAGTGCAGGCAGTATTGCTGGAACTCGTGTAATGATTAGCTTGACAACATAACCTTAAAGTGAACAGCAGAAATTTGCTCCAAAATTTATTCCTTTTTTCATGCATCCATGAGAGGAAGAAGTAATAATTAGTAAAGAATAACTTTGTGAAATGAAGCTTCAAATTAATTTTATACTTTCTTTGTGTAATTTCTGAGTGGGGTCTGTGGAAATCTCTCTTGAAACTCAGGGATAGTTCACACTTTCTAACTTTGGGTACTAAAACTTTATGTACTCAACCTAGCTTAGGAAGTAGTCTCCCTCTCAGTCTAAATATAAGCTCCCTTTAGAGAGAGAGAGAGGCTACTTTAGGGGGTGATTTAAATCAGAAATATAATTTTGAGTGCTCTGAGGTTGCATACAGGAATACAGTTGTCTCATGGTATCTCACCATGGATTGTTTCCTCAGCAAGGGATTCATCTGGCACGTATGAAAGCAGAGCCTGTGGCAGTCAGCAATGCAGATGTTAGTCCCACTTGTAGGGCTCTGGAGTGAAACTGGGTAAACCTGAACATGGCGATACCTTTACCTCCCCATTGCGCATACAGGGAGCTTAGGAAAACCAGGCTTGGTTGGAAATACTGAGTGCCTAAAAGCAGGTGGTGGGAAAGCCCTCAACTATGTTCATTGTTGGTCAATGATTTTCCGGAATGACAAGGCAAGTGTTTGTACCATGCCTGTTTTGCTAGTATCTCTGATGCTTCATGCATCCCTGTACAAGTTTTAAAAGGAGCGGCAATACTTGCCAAATGAAACTGCAGCCTTTTGTAATCACTTTGCCCTCTTTTTTTTGTAGAAAACGAGATGGCTACATCAAAAGAGATATCTTTGTCATGTAGAATATTTTGGAGAATGGTGTGAACTGTTACAATTACTGGGAAATAGAGGTGTAGCAGCTGAAGATTTCAGTTTGAACATAGTTGCATAGGCTTCCCTTCCATACCAGGAGGAGATCAAGAATAAAACTGGCATGTTTTCTCTGCATTAATACCATTATCTAATTTTCCTTTTTTTGGCACAAATGTATTAACTAATAGTGCATTCAATGTTCGTCTTCATCCTTTTGTATTTTATTTGAAAGTGAATATTCTTTCACAAAAAGTAGTATCAAGTTAAAAACAATTTAGTACTATAACTTTCTCCTAAGTACTAGGATTCATTATTTACATGAGTGTCAGACTCACTATTATTTAAGGAGGCCCTATGTATTCATTTTTGGGAAAGAACATGAAGGAAGAGGGTTTGTGGGAAAGTCAACCTTTTGCAGAGTCATATGCAAACATCTGATCACAACTGATACGACGTCAGCAAATTTCAAGGCATGGGAGAGAACACAATAGTGGGTGAGTGCCAGAACACACTGGTGAGAATGAAAAGTTTGTGTGAGACGGGGAATCAAGACAAGCTAAAATGCTCATATTTGGTAGGCAAGGAGTGTGCTAATTCACACATATGCAGTTATTCCTCTTGGCTGGGATGTGGGAATGTGGCAATTGATGCATTTTCTTCTTTCAAAATGTCGTTGCACCACACACCGGCATTTCTTTGCATTCCTGACAATTAAGAACCGTAAAAGGTGCTAATGGTTTAGAGGTTCACTCAGAAATGCCTGATGGGTTCTTGTGTGACAGCAGGCTCTGGAGGCATCTCCTGCCCATCGTGCTGTGGGGTCACGGGTAGCTTCTCATACTAAAGCCTGCTGAGGCTTTCCCGTCCATCCTTTCGCATGTTGCTGGTCAATGCGATCATGCAGAGGTCCGACAAGAATGCCTGGTGTGATCCAGCACCTCTGAGTGGGATGGAGGACCTCATGGAGTCTCCAGGAGCCACAGACCCCCTATTTAGCTGCCTGGGGGCAGCTGTCTGGCAGCCTGCCCTCCTAAAGGGGCTGCCTGTAGGCTCTGCCCAGAGCTGGTACACAGCCTCACTCCCAACCTTACAGGAAGGTAGTGATGGCCTTTCCTTCAGATAAAAGGTTTCAGTCTGAGAATAACAAGCAGTGGAGTTGTTTTTAGCTGCTTTCTTACCTTTTAGCTCCTTCCTCTGCCTGTCTTATTCTGGTAACATTTTTTAGACTCACAGACAAAAATTTCAAACCTGTTAACTAAATGGCATAAATTGATGTTTCTATTTGTTGCTGTCTGAACATTCAACTTGCACTTACATGTGTAAATGTCTATTTATACATGATCAGCATATTTTTAAAAATTACTAGTGATTTTCATGGTGACAATGTGCCATCTTAATGCCAGTAATTGAGTGGTAAATATTTTCAGTGACAGAAAAACAGTAGAAATAGGCTTGAATAATTTATGCCATGAAAAAAAGGATTTGAAGTAACTAAAACACAAGTAATATTAATTCCTAGAAATTATTTTGAAAGTTTTAAACTGGAAGTGAAAGATGACCTCATTGTGTAAAAACTTAAGTCTTACTCAAGATGAATGACCAGTAGAAAAGTCCCAAATATTTCCAAGCTTAACAACTTTTTTGGACTACATGGGTAAAATTAGGTGAGGATTGTGTGGAAAGTGTTAAGTATGTGGTCAGAAAATCTAAGCATAACTCCTGTTTTCATCTGAGTAAAAGGGCAAAGATGTTTTACTCTTACAATGTATAAATGACTCTAATCAAACTGAAAGTTATTTTTAATAATAAATAAAATATCAGAAAATACAATGATGAATGAAATAATTAAAGAATTCTGTTTGTTCTTAGTTCAAGACTGGTGCAGATCTCTCTGAATTAAAGAAGAAGGATTACCTGCAAATAAATAATATAGAATATAGAATTAAATGTTTTCCAACACATTGAAGACTATGTACATTGTGTTGCGCTTGGTAGGAAATCCCTGGTGAATTTGTAATAGCTAGGGAACTAATTTGGGAGACTATTTTAAAATATCATTTGGACTCATTGTTTCAAGGGTACAGTATGAAAAGCTAAACTGGTTTTTAAACAATTCAGTACAACGAACTTGACTTTAAAAATGTCCTGGAAATTACAAAAGAACTATATATAGCATTGTAAGAGTACTGTAGTACAATTCAGGATGATTTATTAGGATCACCAGTTCTAAGGCTTATGGGCAGAAAGATAAAAACTGCAGTCCTGACACCTTGAAAGCCTTCTGAGACAGAGACAATTAGCCCGGTAGAAGTTATAAAAAGAAGCGTGGGTCAGGGAAATGCTTTGACAAGAATGCTGCCCAGTCATCTTCTTTTGAAGAGAGAAAATGTGAGCTTTGAAAATGAATGTGCTGGCACCTCCTGAGAAAAAATAATGTTTCCTCTACTGTAAGGTTACACACTGCAGCCTTAATAACTATAGTAGGAGGAAGTGGATACTGTTGTAGAAGGAAGGGGAAACAGGTAAACACAACCAGCAATGACGTCTCTCCTTCTATTGAGGTCAGAGAGAACGTTACTGGCAAAAGTAAGAAACTGTCCCTCTGGTTTCTGGGAATGCAAGATCCAGGAAACACCAGCACGGCTCTGTGGGAAATGTACAGTCAGCTACAGGAGGAATTTGGTAGAGAACAAAGAAGTGGGCGTGTAAGAAAGCCATAGAGTTTCAGTGGTAGTAAGTGATGAAAAATTTGTTAAAAACCAATGTGAAAAGAAAATTCTTACCGAAAATGAGAACTGTTGAAGTTCTTTGCCCGAATGTCATACATTTATTCCAAGTTTTTAAAAATGTTGTGTTCATTTTTACATCTTCTCCATCTTGGTTGCTGATCCATTTAATTTCCATTTAAAAAACCCACAAAACCAAACATCCAAAATGCAGTAGCTATCATAGCAAAAGGATGATGATGTCTTCTATATATGACTTATCTTGGAATTAGGTCCAGACAAAAAAAAAAGGCTTTGCCTCGTGAAATGTTTATAGGACAAGTTAGCAAAAAGAAAGTAGGAGGAATCCCTCCATAGTGGGGGACTTGTAACATCACTATTCATGCTCTGCAGACTATTATCAATGTGGTAGAAACGATACTATGCACCTGTGAATGATGGTTTTGTGATCTCAGGGCAAAAGTTTATGTTTCTAAGTATAAGTGGTCTGATTTTCAGATATGTTTACTGGGTGCACTGTGCACCATGATCAGTGGTAAGTTCCTAACTTCTCAGTGAAACCTTGGAAGCGGTGGGCACTCAGGATCAATCAAAAACCAGGTCACTTCCTCAAAGAGGCTTAAAATATTGATGTGGGCCCTTGATTTCAGATATGCAGTGCTCAAAATTTTGGGTTTAATACAGTTCTGTAAAGCAAATCAGGCAGTGAAGAATTTATCTTTAAGCTCCTCACTGCTCTTCTTTGCTGCTGCTAAGGGAAAGCAGTGCCAGCTGTCTCTAAACAGATAAGATTATGATGAGCTGCAGTAGTTTAGTGAATTCTTTCTCACTCATTTTATAACATACAATAAAGTATGTCTAGCAACAATTTACTGTTTTGTTCTCGGGAATATCCTTACACAATTTGTGAGATAGTTTTATTAGGATTGTTACAGGTCAAGGTTTGTCATTAAAATAGGCAGAAAGCAATGGACGAAATTCTTCTGTTAATTGCACATATGCAAGCTTGCTAGGTAGAGTGATGTTGTAAGGATGCAGTTAAGATGAAAATGTGTCCCTTTATCTGTCTAACAAATACTTTTCAGAGAGAGTAAATGCAAAAGATGTTTATCTTGTATAAGAACAGTTGCAGGTGATTTGGAAAAAGCTCAGAGCTCTTGGTGTTTCTGCTGAGAGGCCTTTGGATGTTGACCTAGTCTGCCTTGTCATATTATTTTTCACATATTATTTAAGCTAAACTATAGATCATGGGTCTGTGCAAATAAAGAAAAAGGTTGACTTAGTTGTATATAATGTAAGAAGTGACTCGTTACTTAAACAGCCTCAGTTTTGAGTAGCTATTTTGAACCTGATAGAGGTCCAGCTTCTTGAAAGATCTTCCTTAAGATACCCCCAGCTCCACACTTAAACCAACATTTAGGAGTCATTATCAGTAAGGCCTCTGCCTCCCATTCCCCAGGCAATAACACTGCAGCGGTAGCAATCGCACACAGTTGTCGCTGAACCTGAGGTTTGACTGAGCACAAAGGAGAACAAGACCAGTATTTCTGACAGGTGAGGAAGGGAGAGACAAAATTCCCTTGCAAGTGTCTGTATGAGACAACTGTCATCTGTTGGGAGTCCTGCACTGAGTCCTGACACTTGCCGTGCTATTGAGTCAACCAGGTAGAAAATGCCTTGAATGTCAATATATGCCTGTTTTAGAGACTGGCAGTTCAGGGAGATTGAGGAAATAGAGGTTCACAGAGCATGCAGGGAGAGCAAAGCCTGACTACACGCCACTGTAAGAAATACAGGACAGGGTAGGTGCTAGCTGTTGAAGTCCCCATTTCTGATTTATCCAGCACAGAACTAAATATATAAAAGTTTAGTGGATTTTGGGGTATGTTAATCCCACTGTGCACAAAAAAATAGAAATATAAAGAATCTGTAGTGAATGACATGCATTAAAATATTAATATAAAATAGAATAATGTAGTAACATGAAATAAAATATTTTCGCTATGGCAATGTCTCCTGTTAAAACTTCCTTGTCCTGACAGCATTGTCAGCTATCTCTCACATGGTTTCTGTGGCTCAGCCTCATAGTAGAGAGTAAATCAAAGCCATGGAGTCTCTCTATATTATATATATTTCAAATACCACTAGTTTAATTGCATAAGACCTTCAGTCACTCAGGTAATCACAAATTGGGCAACCACTTCCACTGGAAATCTGACACCAGTTCTGCAGCAGAAGGCTGCGTACCAAAAACTGTCTCATTGCAGACAAGTAAGATGGAGTGTGAAATTTCCTAAAGCTCACTCAGGTGTCACAATAGAAACACAGAGTCCTGCATAACCCAGAAGCTGCTAAATCATCATACAACTTACTTAATTGTGAACCTTTTCTTGAAAGTTAAGAAAAAAGAATTAAGGCTCAGGGAGAGCTCACCTATGTTATATGCTGAAATCCCTCAGCTGTCTTGTATAGGCAGTGAGAGTGTAAGAGACCCCAAAAAGCATTTTAGAGTCTGAAAAAAGATTGCTGCTGCAATCATGGTACAGGTTGTCTCTGCATGCCTTTCTGCTGACAAATTAAGTAAAGTAGCCTCAACTTGGGTACCTGCAGGGGTACCTGAGGGTCATGTGACTTCCTCTCTAACAGCTTAGGTGTTCAAGCTGAGATAGTAACCTTCTCTCCCTTGCTAATCAATGAACTTGCTGGACTTGCTCCAGTATGTTCTCTTTCTTGTAATGGGGACTCCCCAGATTGGATAAGGTACTCCAACTGTGGTTTCACATGCACCAGGAAGTCCTTTCCCGGATCTGTTGTCTGCACTTTTCCAGCAAGGATACCGATGGCCTTTGCCGCAGCTGCTGATGTCTGTTCCGCTTGTTGTCCACGAGGCCCCTGATGTCCTTTCTTACAGAACTGCTTCCCACATGGGTGCCCCCTAATTTGTATTAACTCATGGGGTTTTTCCCACCTGAGATGCAGGACTTTGCATTTGCTTTTCATAGGATCATAGAATATTTTGAATTGTAAAGTACCCATAAGGATCAAGTCCAACTCCCTGCTCTTCACAGCACTACCTAAAACTAACCATATGATTAAGAGTGTCGTTCAGATGCTCCTTAAACTCTGTCAGGCTTGGTGCCATGACCACTTCCCTGCAGAACCTGTTCCAGTGACCGACCACTATCTCACTGAAGAACCTTTTCCTAATGACCAGTCTGAACTCCCCCTGACACAGCTTCATTCCATGTCCTCGCGTCCTATCGCTGGTCACCAGAGGAGATCAGCACCTCCCCCTCTGCTGCTCACTTCGAGGAAGTTGTAAACTGCAATGAGGTCACCCCTCAGCCTTCTCTTCTCCAAGCTGAACAAACCAAGTGACCTCAGTCGTTCCTTCTAAGTTTTCCCCTAGAGGCCTTTCACCATCTTAGAATCACAGAATCATTAAGGTTGGATAAGACCTCTAAGATCATCAAGTCCAGCTGTCATCTTGGTCACCCTCCTCTGGACACACTCTAATAGTTTGATGTCCCTCTTATATTGAGGTACCCAAAACTGTACACAGTACTCAACATTGGTCTGCACCAGTGGAGCATAAAGTGGGACAACCACCTCCCTTGACCAGCTAGCTATGTTGTGCTTGATGCACTGCATGACATGGTTGACCCTTTTTGCTGCCAGGGCACACTGTTGACTTACAGTCAACTTGCCATCAACCCAAGCCCCCAGATCTCTTTCCATGGGGCTGCTCTCCAGCCTGTCATTCCCCAGTTTGTATGTATAAGCAGGACTACCCCATCCCAGGTGGAGAATCTGGCACCTGCTCTTGCTAAATTTCACACAGTTGGTGATTGCTCAGCTCTACCCTCGAGGGATTCCGTGGCTCCTCCTAATTTAGTTTCATCACAAACTTTTTTATTGAACATTTGACCCCTGTGCCCAGATAATTTATAAAAACATTCGAAGTTTTGCTGAACTTCACAAGGTTCCTGTCTACCTATTTCTCCAGCTTGTCCAGGTCTCTCTGAATAGCAATATATCGACTGCTTCTCCACATTTGGTGCCATCTGCAAACTTGCAGAGGGTATACTGCTATCCATGTCATTAATGAAGGCACTAAAGTGTTGGTCTTGGTATTCATGCCTGAGGGATATCACTATTAACTGGCTGACAGCTGGACTTTGCACAAATGATCACAACTCTTTGAGCCCAGTAGTCCAGCCAATTTCCACCCACATTATTGTTCACTTATCCAGCCCATATCTTACCAATTTGGTGATAGGGAGACTATGAAGACTGTGTCAAAGGCCTTGTTGAAGTCAAAGTATGCAGCATCATCTGCCCTTGCCCTTATCCACAGCACCAGTTATCTCATCACAGATTGATCTGGTGTGATTTGCTTTTGGTAAATTCATGTTGGTTGTTGGCAGTCACCTTATACTTCATATAACGGGAAAAGATTTCTAAGAGGATTTGGTCCATCATCTTCCCAGGGGCTGAGGTGCTGTAGTTCTGGCCTGTAGTTCCTCGATCTTTCTCAGTGAAAATTGAAGCAAAAAAGGGATTGAGGACCTCAGGCTTTTCCCTGTTACCTGTCACAGTCTCCTTAGCCTTCCTCTTGCTGTTGCTGTCCCTATAGAAATCTTTCTTGTTGCCTTTTTTTTTTCTTTTTTTCCCCCGAGGATCTTCAGATTTTCTGCATAATGACTGGAATTTCTTTTGTCCCATGTGCTAGTCACAGAGGAGAAATACCAAGACAAAACACAACCATATAGCTGATTTGCTATAGGACATAAGGATGTCTGGGATTGCGTCATCACAGAGAGCTTTTTAGGTGGTGAACAATTATGACAGCAGGATCTTTGCAACCCACCTGCCCTAATTCTGGCTTCAACAAAAGAGGCTGGGAACAATGACCATCAGTTCAATGAACTAACTGGTACAATATAAAACAAAACAGGACTGCAAGTACATGCCAGCTGTGGTAGAATTCTTTAACGGTGGTTATTTTTACGCTAGGAGCTATGCCGAAACCCTTCATTTACTTCATAAAATCCTGTAGTATCAACAACATAAAACTTTTGTACATAAAAGTTTTAACTTCTGTATCAGATGCAAATATTCTTTCTGCAAAGTTGTCTTTCAAATAGTAACCTTTTGGTCAGAGTTTATTGGGTAATAAATCCCCAGCATTATATTTACAGAGATATATATACTGCCAGCATTATGCTTTGCAGTTTCTGTAGTTACATCTGCATCAGCCCTGTAGGGTGATGCAGGATCCGTGCCATGTGGTGCACAATGACTCATGTCCCTAGGCCTCAAGGCCAGCCCTACCCAGGGTTTGCTTCTTGCATGGTCTGCTGCTTGAACGTAGCCCTGGCTATCCCATGGGCTCTGTGTGGTCTTATGACATCATCATCATCTTGATATGATTTTTCAGTTCAATGTGTTTGAAATAATGCAAGTGGCTGCATTGCAGCCCATTACAGTCGCGTTTTTATAGCTTGAAATGGATTATCTGTGTTTCACAAGCACATGAGAATTCACAGGTGAAAATAGCTCTACAAGCTGCATGACAGTGGACAACCAGGTATGAAATTAGTGCGGAAATGTAGTTCCTTAATATTAAAAACATTTTTTATTTCAAAATCAGACTTGACTTTAATTAGCAATAATTACAAGTTCCTTCTATTTTTCACCTGACCCCATCTCTAGTTTCATTTTAAATGTAGTTTTATGGAATCCTTTTACAGCTTTTACTGGTGATGATGGTTTTCAAATGCCATCAGCTGCTTAATGTTTAACATGCTTTCTGGTGTCCTTAATCTCAGAGGCTATCAGATTAGATATTCATTCCCTATAAGGGGGGAAAAGAAAAGACAAATTTGCCTGGCTAATGTTAAGAGTATATTCTAAGACTACTCTACAGTGGTTTGCATTAAAAATATGATCTGTCATTACTTGGGAAATTGAAAAGGTACTATTAGCTATTACCTTTATTACTAGAGTATGAATCTTTGCAAAACATTATTTCTTTCATAAATTGAAACAATGTTCCATAAAAATATTGCCTTATCCACTGCACAGATTGAAGACACAAAGGTCTTCAAAGTTTGCTGAAGACAGCAAACTTTTCTTCCTGTATGACGTTTTGGGAAAAGTGGCTGTAAAAAATATACAGATACTAACAACATGTTGACTTGGTCCTGGATAACTGAAAAAAGAATGAATCAGGGCTGCAAAACTGCATGAAAGCAGTAGCTGTTTTCCGTCTGGAAGCTGCATAAGGTCTGTTGTTTAAGTATATACAAGTATCTCTGATTGTGGAATTAGTGTCCCTAAAGGTCTGCTTCCTTTAACTTCAGTTGTATTTTATGCAATATACTTTTAAATGAAGTATTTCTACAGTAACAAGAAACCCACCAGTGACGATTTGGTGCCTTTATGCTAGGAAAACAGAATGGTGTATAGCAAACATTTACTCCAGATCTGTGGGAATCTCCCATGAGGACCTTTGCAAGCAATGGGAACAGATAATTTAGGTTCTGTCTTATTTTTAATTTCTTTGCAGAAAGCTGAAACCATCCAAGTGCGTTGTTGACAGAGAGGGATTTCCAGAAGATGCTTGCCTTTGATCTCCTGCCATACTATGCTATGGAAGTTAAAGTGTTCTCAGAGCTGCTAGAGCAAAATTTGCCCTCTGAATGCTCTTATCCATCAGAGCTGTATCCCATATCTATAACAGCTGTCACAGTTTTCTCACAGAGTTATCTCCATCTGAAGGAGAGCAGGTGTTATTTCTAGCACTCCTTTGCGGTCTGACATCAGCAGTCTCTCACTGTCACCGCAGGACCATGGCAGTGCTCCGAGCTGCATGTTTCCCACAAACACCGGATGGCGGGGATCTAGCGATTAACAAGAGGGACCACACCTAATTTTCTGATATAAAACTGTAGCACTCAGCACTTTGTTTCGCCTAGCTATATTATTTTGCTTCCAGTCATATTAGAGGAATATTAGAGTTCAAATGGCCATCATCCCAAGAACAGTAGATCTTGTTTTCATTTGCTTTGGGCATACACTGTGGTCTCATGAAAATCATGTTCTTAGCTAAATGAAAAAAAAGCTCCCTTTTCAACACCTCTTTCAAAATACCGGAAACAGATGGCCTTCTCCATGTTTCATGACTGTTATCACTTGATGTGATGTATCTTCAGTGTTTGAATTTGACACATGCAAGGGCACTGCTCTCTGCTTCAACACTTCTTCCATATCTTGAAGATATTTAAGGGGTGCTACGAGACACTAGTTCTGAGCAGTTCCTTAGGCTACAGGAGCCCTATATTGTAGTCGCTATAAGAGAAAAAAAAGTCCAATCACTATTACAGAGAATACTGTCCCTTGGGCCAGTCATACATCTGCATTGTCTGGCTGCCCATTCATGAAAAATGACTGTTGAAAAGGAAGAACCATCTCTATTTCACCTCCCTTACTCAACTGAATAGATCAGAGCACCATCCAGGTTCGTGACCCCTTTCTGCTAGCCAGAGCACAATCATGAAGGAGGACTGGATTCTTCTCCAGATAGCTCTAGACAGCTCCAAATAACTTAGCTTGCATGTCTAAAGTTCCCATTTATCTATTTTTGATGAATCATGTAAGAGTATAATTTAGTCAGAAAGAAAAACTTTTAGAGAATTTGAAACAACTGATATTGGACTAATAAGCCTAAGAAAAACCACAGGTTTTTTCACTTTTGGATCTGCCATTTCTTTACTACATACCCATGCTCCAAACTGTGGCTTACTAACTTTGGAACTTCTTAATGAATGAGGGACATTCATTAAAAGATCTTCAGTAATGTAAATAATACTTTCTATACCTAGTTATTTTCACCAGTGAAGTTTGTTTTTCTAAAGATTACAGAGTAAGAGTTTAAAAAATTAAAGATGTGTAGTAAAATTTCCCCAGTTACAAGTTTATATAATATAGTAAAATTTCCCCAACTATTGTCAAGGAATCTTATGCTACTGGCTTTCCATATTGAAGTCAACTAGAGCCTTAAAGTTATCTGAAATGGTAACTTTCAGTACCCTAAGTCAGAAAAAGAATTAATATGGAAGTGACTCAAAAATACAACACATAAATTACAGATCCCCAGCAGCGACATACTGTTACATACAAAACCTTAGAAAAAAAGGCAGAATCTTTGTAAGTCATTATTATGCTTTTGAGTTACAGAAATGAAAAACACTAAGCCTATTTAGAATGCTTATTATTTATTTCCTTTCCTCCAGAGACTTTTCTTCCTCCATTGACTTCCTGGACAATTGAAGGAAATTCTAAAGGAAGCAACTATTTCAGCTATTGAGCAAAAGATGAATGGCAGCAGAATTACCACCTCCTTCTTCAGATGTATTTTAAAAGTAGAGTACATTAATAGCCAGTTACATACTTTCAAGTCTAAACGTAGGCTGGTATTTGTGTCTGGAAGTCTTATTTCCACATTCCAACAATTTTGGGTGTATTCCGTTCTCAACTGATTTCCTGCTTCTTAGTTTATGTTAAGCTGCCACTTCCTCCTCTGCCCCAGAATGTTTTTGCTGTGAATCCCTCTCTCTGTTGCCTTCCTCTCCCTCTGTGTCATGCATGGAGTTCAGGCAGTGACCTTGGCGTGCTCATCTTCCTAAGCCAGGCATCATTTGTTCATGGGTGTAGTCCTAAATGACTTGCCAGGTTGTCCCAGGAAATATTTGACCAAGCAGTAAATTGAACCCAGCTCCTAAACTGTCCTTCAGACCATTTTCCTAATGTTTAGTTGTCTTTGCATGAAATATCCAGGCAGATCACGTTGCCTCATCAGCCTTTTTGCAAAGAAGAAACGGCTTTGGGATGGTGACAACTGCACATGCATGAACTAGAGATATCGCATGTTCTCTCATCTGTGACCAGGTGACCTTTAAAGGTCCCTTCCAACCCAAACTATTCTATGATTCTATGTTTCTATGTTTCTATGATTCTCCCTTGAAATACACGTTTGAAAGACTGTGCATTAGGTTGAGTACTACAATGGCCCACCTAAACAAATAATTGCTATCTGAAGCTTCCTGTAATTGGGCATTCTACTGATAGTAAGGATTATAAGTGATGATATGGACAATGCAATAAAACATGACGAAAGGTGATGAAATCCTGCACTTTGTTTTAACAGATTTACTCGCTTGCTTTCTTTTGATGTCTTCAACAGGACTAAAAGCTCAAGCTGCCCAGTCTACTCTTCGTAGGTTGTGATGTCACCCAAACATGATGTGTCTTTCAAACAAGCAGAAGAATACTGCCCCAACCCTAAAACATGCCACTGACATTGTGAAGTGGAGAAAATCCATTTTGAGATGATGCTTTCATAGTTTATTTTGAAGAATGCAATGGTTAAATAAAAGTGATTAAAAGGGGAGCAAGTAGTGAGGCAGGTCATTTCAAAGCAGTTTTTTACAGTCTGCAATAATGTCATCAACCTGTAATCTGCCTTTTAACTTCAGTTTTTTTGTTGGGAGAAGGTGAGGAAGTGCAATATAACTTTCTAATCTGATATATAAAAAACGAATAGCCAATCCTGGGAATGAACACTTTCCAGACCAGAGAGTTTCCTACCAAAATAGTTTCTTGTTTCTCCCAGAAAGCACATCTTTTCTCAGCCCTTTAATCCATTTCTGCTTTACTGTATCTCCTTTATTTAAATCAATGTAAAACAACAAAAAATTATTTATTTATTTTCCTTTGTATTATCTGAAAAGGATGGCTGTTAGAAAAGTGGTCCTTTAGAAATCAGAGGATTGAAGTGCTTTAATTTCAGCTCTCATGATTAAGAATGTACAATTTAAAATTTGAGGGTAAATGAGGCTGGCATTCTAGAAAAACTCAATACAGATCAACTCAGGTCCAATTATTTTCTTATTGCTTTCCTAGAGGAGAACACCTGGGTTACCAAAGTAGCAAATAGTAGTGGAGGTTCATCACATATCACAGCAAAAATTCAGAGATAAGCTAAGAGAGAATTTCTGGTTGCAGTCATGCCAGTGCTAGAGATGGGTTTACTAAGGAGGATTTAATCTCACCACCTTTTTTAGCTGTCAATCATTTGGTTTTGGCTCCTGTGTACAATGCCCACCTCAACCCTACAATGTGACTTCGTCCAACCTTTAGCACAATCCCGTCAACAAGTAAGACAGATATCAGGAAAAAGAGCATCACTGGAACTCCGAGTTCTCTTTATCTGGTGATTCATTTGATCCTTAAGTGGACAAGATCCAAAAGAATTACCAGATAAAAAAGTGGAACAAGTCTAACATAGGGTGTTTTTACCCTAACTGGATAAGATCTCTTTCTAGAAGCCTTCACTGCACCCCTTTCTCTCCCTGGACTATCTGGGGCATTAGTACCTTGCTTTAAGAAAACCAGTTCCCTCAGGACTTAAAATCTGAGTATAGGTTATTAGCCAGAATTAGGAAAATTTTACCTACCCCATATGAATTTTCAGTGACATCTAATAGATGGATATATTTTATGTGTGTGTCTGTGTATCTGAATAATATCTACACACACATGGCAATATCTAATTAACACGAAGGAAAAAATTCCTCTTTAGAAAAGATGTTAAGCCACATAAAGGTGCGATATATATATCAAGGGCCAAGTTAGAAAGGACTTTTGCTATTTAAATTGCCAAGTTAAATACGGCACAACTGAAGTGAACCCGTCCCTCCAGGCATGCATAAGCCTACACTTGGGAGCTCTTGGAACCTAACTTAGCACTAGTTGTATCTTATTTAACTTGGCCATCTAAAGGGCTAACCCTTTAGCAACTTGGCTCACACTGACCGTATCACACCTTTACATGACTGACCTTCCCCTCTCAACTTTCCCTCGTTTAGAGCACGTTGACTGTTTTTGATCAGATCTGATTTATGTTAATTTGGGCAATTAGCATGAAAGACAAAACTAAAATCTCTAAAGGACAGGTCTGCGAACATAAAATATAATTGAATAGAAATGGACCTGTTCACATTCTTTTTTCCTTAGCTCAGCGTGCGAGTGTTAAGTGCTAGCTGCCTGTTTTTGCCTGCTCTCTGTGCCACCCTACAAGGAGCTTTCCCCAAATCCTGATAGTTGAACCTTCTGTGCTCGTGTGCAGGGCTTGTACACTGCATTAAATGAAACATCTTTTTCCTGTTCTGGGGGAGGGTCTGGGTTGGATGCAATTATAAAGCGAAGTGGAGAGGGCAGCCAGTGTGTTACTGAAGACTTCTGCTGTCATAT
The DNA here is from genome assembly GCF_000687285.1 of Phaethon lepturus. Lineage (NCBI taxonomy): Eukaryota > Metazoa > Chordata > Aves > Phaethontiformes > Phaethontidae > Phaethon > Phaethon lepturus. The sequence continues at coordinate 19,868 of NW_010519982.1, forward strand.
GTCAGGTTATGCGTGTGGTAGAGCCAGATGGTACTGTTAAAGGCGCAAAGACGTTCAGGTCTTGCTTCTTCTGGTAAATACATGCCTGAAAGAAACTAAATTAGAACATGGATATCCTGTGGAAAAGTGTCAGTTGTGACTACCATAACGAAGAAAGAAGAATTCAATAAAGAAAGGAATCAGTTTTAACATCAAAATGCTGTTGCCATATAGGGCATGGAAAATTGAAGTTCTCAGATCTCAGATCATGCATATTTAAAGACACTCCCAGGTAGACTCCTATAATTTGAGTCAGCAAAATCAGGATCAATGACAATGGAATCAGATAGAAATATTGTGTTGCAATCTTTGTAGATTATTAGCTATGATAATTAAATGCTTAGAAGTCATAGTAATGACAGCAGTATAAAGGCTTAGACAGATTAGATAGAAAGAACACAAAATGACTTCCCTGAGGTGTGTACATCATCACATACGTGATCTCATACTATCTCTGATCTAGCATGAAATTATAGTCTATGCAATAAAACCTCTCCATTCAAGATGATGTGTGGATGGAGCTGCAGGGGGAGCAAAGGGAAAGGGGTCAAACATGGCCCCCAAGAGCTCTGAAGTGGATAAAGATGGATTTATTGGTGGGAGGAGGAGGGAATGAGTGTGTCACACATCTTCTTGGTGGTAGTGGCTATGTAACACACAGAGTGATCAGCATCCTTTAGGCTGCTCTGCCAGCACCTAGCCCCACAGTAACACAACTTGCACATGGATGAGTAGAAAAAGAAATGTACAATAAGATCTGCTAGCCAGGAGATGCAATTTAGAACAAATTGAAATGATGTTTCATATTCCTGCCTCCTCCAAGCCTCTCATATTAATTTAGGACTTGATTATATGTGACTTGTCCTGCTGTGAAACATGACATGGGCCTGAGGTCTCAAGGGTTATCACTGCTTCTTAAACAGGTTGTGTGGAATTTCTGGTAAAATTTTATTCCTTTTTTCCATCTAAAAGGTTTATAATGACTAGTTACAGTTCAAAACATTATTAAAATTAATGAGTAATATAATAGGAAAAAACACTTAATAATATACTTGTAGTAATTCACCTCTATCTCCTCTTATCCTCTTCTGTTTTCTTCCCTGAAATCAGATGAAGCATTTGTTGGCTGACAAGTTATAAAAGTATACAACCATCATCTGATTAACACCTGCCTTGAGTTCTAAAAAGAGGTGATTTGTGAAGCTCGCTCTTACAAAACGTCAACCCAAAATGTCACCATGTTTTATTACACATATAATACATCACAGGCAGTGAGCAGAAGACATGCGAATACTACTACTGACGTAAGTCCCTGTAATAGAGGAAATTTATTTAATCAAACTGCTGGAGGTACCTAGCAGATGGCCCCAGCAGTGGGCTGTGAGGTAGCACAAAAAGTCCAGCAGTTCCTTTCATTTTTATCCACAGAAGGGAAAGAAATATTCCGCCTGTCTCCAAATCTTTAGTCCTGAATATGTGAGCAGGAGGTACCAAACAGGTAGATGAGATCAATACCACCAGGAATTATAAGGCACAGTTCTACATCATGTTTCTAGCTATTACCAACCGCCAATGATAAGGAGGTGTGTGAAAAAAAAAAAATTGCAAAAGAAATAATTTCTACAACTCTATTACATCAGTTGAAGATGTATTGCCAAGAAGCACAGAAAACATTGCAACTCTAGATCTAAGTAGAATCTACAAACCTGGTAAATGGTTAAATGAAGATGTCTGCTGTATGAAGTTTTACACCTGAGCCTAGACTCGTGTCTCTGGTCAGTGGGGAGAAATAGGGATCCCATTATTCTCAGCTTAAAGATGTGTATAATAGATCAGATAAAGTATGTTTTAAAAGTTGTCACTTCCGTCCCTTGATTAAAAAGGGGATTCTAAGGAAAGCAGGCCTTGTTTCTTCCACAGAGTCCTTTCTATAAGCCCCCCCCAATTCAAACAAACGTGCACTTTTAGGGAATGACTATGTACAAATTAGTCTTAAAAAAAATGATGTCTGGAACTTTCCACATCAGTTTAGTATATTATAAATAAGTTCTGGTTGGGTCTGTGAAAATGCAGGTAAGGATACAGGCTGGAGACAGCCTTTATTAGAACCATTTACTGAAGCCACAGCAATGAGAGTGTGACCCTGGAGTCTTTTCTGCCCTAAGAGACGGACAGCTCATACACCAGACTGTGTGAAACAGGCTTTATTGTGGGATGGAATGAAAGTACATTTACAGCAGTGGAAAAATGACACGAAATGCAACTGAGTGAAGTAGCAGAAGGAATACAGTAAACACAATGTTTGGGAAAAATACACTGAATTTTGTGCGTATGAGCTCTTTCTTTTCAAGATTGCCCAAGAATGAATTTGTTCTTTAATACCGAACGTTGCTTTCTGCCTTTGAAGTGCTGTGGCATGTGAAGGTGGCTTGCACAGCGCTCTGAGAAGCGAGAAGAGAGCGATGAGAAGGCTGGATGACCACATACAGCGAGGATGTAGAGCAAGTGTGGAGGCTGGGGGAGGTATCCCTTGCCTGGACAGGACCTGCCTTTATAATAGTTTTGACTCTGAGGTTGCAGCACATCACAGAGGGTGGCTCTCACCTGCGAGCTGAGTGGGAGAGGACTCAGGAGCTGTGGCCATGTGGTGGGATGGGGGGTGCGGGTCCCACTGGGCAACGCTGGTGGAGGGGTTTTCCTTCCACCCTGCTCCATGGGTGCCATTTTAACGACTGGATGTAAGCCAGAAGCCTGGGCTTCAGGTTTGAAATAGAAGTGTTTAAGTGCACAGGCAGGTATTTAGGACCTGCCTGCTGCATCTCAGAGCGGAAAAATGTTAGCAGTGTGAGTGTGAGCTGTGACATGCTACGTATAAGGGTCTGAAAATTGGCCCAACACCAACCAACTTATTTAATACTATATACTCAGGCTATGGTACTATTTCCCGCTAAGCCCAAGAAATTGGTGTCTCCCACAAAAAGAATGAGGAGGACCTTTCCCAGTGCCTGGGACATAGCTACTCTGCAAGACTCTTGGCCGTGTGGGGTGAACATCCCATGGGCTCTGCCAACAAGCAGGGTAAACTCTCGCAGTGCATGCAAAGGCAGAGATTGAGGACATTTTTTGTCCAAATTGACCAAAGGACCAAGGCAGACAGGCCAAGGACATGTCTAGGAGGCTAGTAACACACCAAATATTTGTTTACTCTTGGTGTCTAGGTTGGTGTTTTCATTGAGTTGGGTAAATAAAGACCCTTTAATAGAAGCACATGCAACTTGACAGTATGCCATCAGTGTACCCTGTATCTATGTTGTTCAGAGCTAAAAATTAAACCAATTAAGGTCTGGTTTTATACTCCACCTTGGTATCTCATATCTCTGATGTCAGTTTTCAAGAACAAGATATGCAAAGAAGCAATAACTTTTTCACACATTTTGCAAGAGATAGTATTTATGGTCTTCTGTTCTTTTTATTTGAACACGCAGTGCTGGCATGTGCTGCTGTGCAGTGAAACCATCTGATCTCAGAGACTGATTATGCAAAATGAAACCCTGGAGCTCAGCTCTCCTGCTCCCATCATATATCACGTTAAATGCTGATATTTTCACATTTCTGTGTAAATATTTCACATGATTTCAGAAGTTTAGCTTCAGGACTTAGAGTGAAAAATAAGAGACAAGACAAAATAATTTAGGCTAGTTGGGAGGAAGGAAAAATAAATGCAGTAGGATGGTAATTTTTCTTTTTTCAGTTGAAACAGTAAGTGACAGATCTGAGATGACCTTGAGTTTAATTCCACAGTTCCCTGGGTTTTTTAAGACTATTGAGTTCATTTAGTCTGGTGGTATAGGATGGGGCATTGAATTCACCCCACAATTTCTGCAGCCAAAACCTGCTGTTGTTCTGAAAAGAAAGTAAGCTTTTATTACAGTTTCTTTCTTCTTATAACAGCTTTTATTACAGAGTCAAAACAGCTTCAAGAGATGTAGTAGTCACTATCATCCAGGCCAATATTTCCAGGGATCGATTAAAATCAATATAAACTGTAAAAAAGGATTTCAGTTGTCTGTGTTAAGGTCTAAAATTAGTCTAAAATCTGAATTCGCAAATTCCAATAATCTGTGCAGAACCTTTCTCCCCACAAAAGTGAGATCTACCTGCGTGAGTTCAGTATCAGAGTTAAGGATAAAAGAGAGATCAATTTGTGCAGGCTACTACTTAATGAGAACACAGTAAAATGGTGTTAAAATATTTTATATTTGCTTAAGCTACTTTCTAATCCTTGCCCTAAGAATACATAGATTATATTTACAGCAATTACAGTACACCACTACTTAATGACACAGCGACGGTGCAAACAATATTATTCAGCTATTTTGACAAGTCAATTTCTGTGGAAGCTCAATCTGGCATAAATTCAGTGAAACAATGCATTACATGAAACTGTTTAATGTATATCTCACTTTTTCTGACTCGAACTAACCAATCAAATTAATGCAGGCTGAGAAGATAGGGCCAGTACTGCAGCCAGTAAAAGTCTGCTTGAAAGTTACAGACCAAACCTGACTGAAATGATTATTTAAAAGAACAAAATTAGGCAAATTTTTGCATATTTACCAGAGTACAGGTTGAAGGGGAAAATAAATTATTTTCTTTTTATTCTTTATAGTTTAGCAGTTGTCCATTGCTCACTTGCTAATCCAAAGTGCATATCTTTTAGTTGAACTCCTGTCTCGTATCTCCTGAAATTTATCTGATAAGAAAAGCCGTTTTTATCTTTGAAGTTGTAAAGATGAGACTCACTGGTAAAAGTGTATGGCACACCCTATTTGATTCAGCATGTAGTTAAAGACAGAAGGAACATTAAACTTCCTGTTCTGGTGGGAAATCGTGGAGCTCTTACTTAGTCAGCTGTTTTGATCTCTAAATTCTGAAGGTTACATTTTCAGAAAGAAAAGGAAGAATACTGAAAAATGTTCCTCCTCTGGCAGCTCTTGATGTCAATAGGAAAGGCACCACAAACTCTTTTTCTCCAAAAACTGCTCCTACTAATGCTGATCCCTTTTCTTAGTTTTATATCAGAGCTCTCCTCTCTTGGATTGCAGTACTGCAATCAACATTTCTGTCTTCCCTTGTGTTATACCCGCTTCTGTTTCTATCTGTTCAGGCTCTTGCTCCAGTCAATAGTTAATGTAGTTGCTCAGCTATCGGTCTTCCTCATTTCTTTTCTTTCCTTATAGTGTCCTCTATGCCTATAACTACTATGCCTATAACTACGCATTCACATGCGTATTCCTGGGATAGATAAAACCTTTTTTTTGCTGGCTCTCAGCTAGTGATCTAGCCAATCTGCATGTAGTAGGACCTAGGAGCTCTCCTGTGAGAAACCTCCACCTCTCTGGCTGTGTCTAGAGGTATAATCTCTCATTGTCATGCGATACATGAAGTTATCTACCAAACGTTGACAAAGGGTTGGTGTGTGCAATGGTGCCTTTCTGGATGCAGGGTTTACCTCCTGCAGAAACCAGCGCAAGCGCCGTCCGTGATGGGACTAGCATGTGCTCAGGCACATCTCAGCCTGAGGCAGAGGTGCCTCTACACAGCCAGAAGGAAGACTGCTAAAGGAAACAGGACCAGGGCCTGATTCATGCCCGCACCGCTGGGGGCTTGGCTCTGCCATCACAGATGGGTACCACAGAAACAAATAGCAGCATAGATGAACTGAAACCTTGTGCTCAGACTTGCTTTCTGGCCACCTTGACGTTTAGCAACATATCCTTGTGTGCAGGATAACTTCCACTGACAAACTGGAGCAGGTAAGAGGTTGAAGTGTCAGGGCTGACACTGGTTGTTGCTGACTTGCACTGCTCTGAGATGCAGCTGTGTTGGTCACTCATTGCCTGTGTGACCTTCTCTGTGCTCATGATTACCTTCCCTCTGGCTGAAGAGCTTCTCCGGTGGGCAGCCCCAGGGGCAGGGGATGGCGTCTGTTCTGTCTCTTAGGTGTCTTGCAGTCCTGTGATACTGCATTGTTGATGTCAAAGTGCTCTTCTAAGGGGATAAAACACATGCTTCCATATTAAGTTTTGTGATTAAAGTCAAAATGCACATATTCTGCCAGTTCAGTTTAGTTGTTTTGGTGGGGAGTCTGGAAGCAGTGCTCTGCGGTGCTCTCAATGCTCCCACGGAGTCTACACACTATTCTCTGTGCTCTTGAATCATTTTTATTTCAACCTTCAACTGAAAAGCAGGAAT
>NW_010519982.1:26192-37429 GCF_000687285.1 Phaethon lepturus
GTATTACCTTTAGGGAAAGTCATTATGCTGTTTGGAGGACAGGAATTTTGCTTCTGAGAATGGCCGGTCCCTCAAAGACGTGACATGGTGGAAGCCAGTCAAGAGCAGAACTGCAAGGACAGCTTGGCGCACAGGCTGCGTGCTAAGGATGCTGAGATATGCTGAGGTGGAATAAAGAGAATTAAGCAGTTGAGCTTTCTTTGGGGAACTGGGAAATGTGATTTAAATCTCCTTAGATAGAAGAGGAAATTGAACCCTGTCCCTCGCCCCCCTGCAACAAAGGTGATTTGGGTAATGTACACTGAAAGAGAGAGGATGAGGGAATAGAAAATGGATCATCAACAACAGTTGCATGTAAAAAAACCAGGAGAAACTTCCTGTTGCTCTAGGACTCGAGTAGGTTTGCTCAGAACATGACCGTTAGACTGAGCCCCTGAGCAGAAGCTGGTGGGGGAACTCCCTATTTCTAGGGCCTGGCTGGGCTTTGGACTAAACTTGTTTCTGACCTGGGTCGTGTTATAAGACACTTTCAGAGTCTGCATGCATGTGCTACTTAAACCATCTGAGAAACTCCTAGATAAAAATGTAAGCTATCTCTGGAGTTCAGGCACCTTTGCTGAACAGTTTAGCATTAAGTACAAAAAAACATCTTTTTTTTGTATTTGCAAAGGTGTTTATGCACCTGACCGAGTAACCTTAACAGCACTAATCCTCACCTTGTCAAGATGTCCTTTCTTATCATGTAGCAAATAGAGAAGTGACTCTGTATCACCGTATACATTTGAGGCAGAGATTTTTGAAAAGCGGACCTGAAGGCAGCACATCACCTGTAGCTCTCTGCAGTTAAACACAAACAACTCACGCAATACGGTTAGCCTTCATAACATAGTAAAAAGTAGAAATTCCCCTTTGAAAACTTAATCCCAGGGATTGCTTTCATTCTGTCTCATAGCCATTAACTTATTTAACAATAAAAATATATAATGTTCAAAGTGCAGTATAAATGGTACCAAGATCAAATTGCAAAAAAAAAAAAAAAAAAAAAGAACATCACATCAAAGATATAATATTCTTTTGGGATGAACATGCTCATTTTTTATATAAATGGAGGCTCTGTTCCACAGAAGTAGAAATTGCTCTAACTGAATTATCTACTTCGTTAAAGCTTAATTTATCACTAACAGTATGAGTCAGAACTGTCATAGGTCTACAAGGAAACAATAGGGGAAAATACATGGTCTTTACCCTGAATTCTCTGGTCCCACTAAAGCCAGACGGTTTTGAGTGTTTAAAGAAAAAAATGGGTTTGGGCATGTACTATTACTTCTATACTAGTAAATAAGCCAAGAGGAAGGCGCAGGCTCGAGGACTGTCTCATGGCTGTTTGCACTCTTCTTGGCACAGCTTCAGCTCTTGTGACCTGGCACTCTTGAACGGCGCCAGGCTAGGGCTGATGAAAGGGACTATTTCCAGAAGGGAGCCTGAAATGTGTTCCTCGGGCTCGCGGAGAAAGGCAGCTGAGCTTTGTGCACGTGAGACAGACAATGCCACTTGGCTTTGGGCTCAGAGACTGCTCCCTGGCTTATTTTATATGTAGCAAAGGTATGGTCTAAACTTGCATCCCTGCTGTCATGTTAGCTTGGACTTGTGATTCCAAGCTTTACCTGAGCCCAGCCTACTCTCTTGTCCACACAAGTCTAAGTAGTGGCTTGTGGTCTGGCTCTGATCTGGAGGGAAGCGGGTGGGGAAAACTAAGCACGGAAAGTGGGACTGGCTCATCCTCCTGTTCTGCCCTCATGGATGGTACAAGCACAGCTGGTGCACTCCAGCTGGCTGGAGAGCACAGGGTGAAATGGTGCTCTCTGCTCACCACTGCTTGACCCCAGCTGCCTCTCCCAGCCATCTGTGACTCCTCACCACTCAACTGATGCAGTTGAACCCACTACACATGTAGTAGTGCCACAGTGTTTCTGCTTAGGTGCTTGCAAAGACCGCATAGAGGATTTGCTGTCTCTGAGAGTAAATGGTCTCAAGTTGCGCCAGGGGAGGTTTAGACTAGATATTAGGAAAAATTTCTTTACTGAGAGAGAGGTCAAGCATTGGCACGGGCTGCCCAGGGAGATGGTGGAGTCACCATCACTGGAAGTGTTCAAAAAACTTGTGGACATGACATTTCAGGACATGGTTTAGTGGGCATGGTGGTGTTGGGTTGGTGGTTGGACTTGATGATCTTAGGGGTCTTTTCCAACCTTAATGATTCTGTGATTCTTTGACTGAATGAGTTGCCATGACTAGTCTGACCATATTCCAGTGATGCTTCAAAGCAGTGATTTTGGTGTTGTAAACAGCCCAACTGTTTTATGTTTTCTGACTCTGGGAGGTTTTTATTTTGTGTAACAAATTGTTTCTGTGGAAAAAATTCTGAAAAACACAACAGAATGGGTGAAGTTGTACAGAATAGAAAGTCATCAATGTGATGACTGGCCCCTCTATGGACAGCTAAGTATGTCTTCATAAAATAATTTTGCCTGGATTTTCTCCTTTCCCCCTATCACTACATTGTTTGTTTCAGTATATACTGTTCTGACCTTCCACTCAGATGTTATTTCCTTTCAATAGGCAAAATATTTGAAAGCAGCTTGTGTTTTTCCTTAGATTTAATGATTACTGGAAATGACTGCACAGACACAAGAACCTCAGAGCTCCAGTTAGCTGGGCAATAACAGAAGCAGGTGTTTAAGGAAAGGGTGTAAGAGACATGGGCACATATCTCTGCAGCTTCCAGCAAACAACTATCAAAGAACTTTCTGAGCCAAAACTTGTACCTTGAACATCATATTAAATTGCCAGCAATGAATTTATGGTCCGCAAAAAATAGTCTTTTTTACACCTCTGTCTGATGCCAACTTTTTAGATATTGTTCATTAACTTTCTATTTTTTTTTCACATTATCATTGGATATCTTAAACCTGAAATATGTGTTCATCTATGTAAGCTGTATGTTTTGTTCTGTTTCCTCAGTAGGTGTACTTCTATGGAAAATTGGTCTATATCAGCTGTGGGTTATTTTATTAGTTCAGGGTATATTTTTAAAGAAAGAGCATTATGTGGAAAGAATTTGTTTTCTACCTACAGCAGATTTACTACTGACATTCAAAACACATCACCAGCACAACCTGTAACCCTGACATTTTCATTAATCCCTTGCAGTTAATTCCACTTGTGGGGAATTAATCGTACCATCAAATTATTTAAACAGGACCTTACCATCTCAATATGACCTCCTTACATCTATTTTGAATTCAGATGGGGGAAAGTGGCTTTTAAAAACTGTGATGAAATCTCCCAAATGCGTAATACATAAACTCAGTGCAGAAGAAGGAGACAGAAGGTCTGCAGTCGTATTTAAAAGAATGTATCAGATTACCTTAATGATATCTGATCAGCATATCTGAAGCAATTAAATTACATCCATAAAATATGAAGCAATGTTAAATTTGTGTGAGATGGAAACATTGGATGTCTAATTGCTAATATTTCTCATGGTCAGGAACAATTGCAGTGAATGAGAAACTGTGTATGAGCTTTGTGTGCTCTAAGGAAAAACAACTAGATTCTCTTCGCCTGGAACAGAAATTATTCCTTTTCATAATAATATCTAAGACTCGTAGTAACCAGGGGACACACCACTTAAAGGAACTGATCAACTCCCTGTTGCCGTCAACAAGAGTTTTCTTCAGTGTTGAGGTTTCTTTTCCCTTTCTTTGGAGTTTTAAAAGTATTTGTTGTGGTTGCAAAAGATTTAGAAACTGATTGGTTATTAGAAAGGCAAAAGTCCAGTCCTCGTGGCTGAGTCCCCAAATAATTGAAGTCCAAAAGATCAAGATCTTTATTTCAACTTGTTATTTCTGAAGTCTCATGTTTTCTTAAATCAATCTTTATCTGAGGGAGGAGGCTGATTTATAATCTTTCAAGTGTTACTGGCAACGCAGTTTTATATTGATTCATTTTACATTAAGTCCATTATGAGCAAGTAGAGATATCACTAATATTTTTTTATACACTCTTTGTTTACGTAGACATAGTTTGGAATTTCCTCACTGAATTTTATTCCTAGCCCTTTCAAAGACTCATCTAATCCTGTGGAAAGATGCAGAGCTGGGAGAAATTTATTGAGGCATGCCTTTGGTCAGTTCCAAGAAGCAGCTGGAAGTAACACTTTTTTTTTTTTTTTTTAATTCTGAAGTATTTGGGTTAGCAGTTAAACAAACTTCCGTGCTTTGTGAGAGGTGCCTCATGGGACGAAAGCTGCAATGGTCTTCTTAAGGGTGTGCAATTATCCCATGCAAAGTTCTGACCCTTCATCTGACTCTGGAGGCATTTGTATAGATCAGGGGAAACCCTGCAAATAAGGATGATTTGCAAAGGAGTCACAAGGAGGATTCAGCTTCCTAATCAAGTGTCTGTATGGCCGTGGTTGGTGCAGGCAGGACACAGGACCTACAGAAGGCTTGTGACTTTCTGAACTGGCAGCTGAAAGCCAGGCAGGACACCCCAAGGTGCCTCACATCAGATACGTGCCTATGTTTAGGCAACCGGTTTTCACACCAGATTCTGCGTAATCTCTTCGTCTCCTTCCAGAACTCCTCCCGCCCTAAACCAGGTGTCTGAGGGGTGTGATGGCTTGCTCTCCAGAGAGACCTATCTTTTCCTACTGGCAGTACTGAATGTTTGTTTTTGAGGAAGGATGAAGGTCGATGCTGGAAACTTACTTGTAGATGGCTAAATTTAATGGAAGTTAAATGGAGATAGTAATATAATTCCACAGTGCATATCTATTCATAAAAACATCTTAGGACTCCTTCAGGGCTTTCAATTATCCATCTTCTGTGATTCCAGTTTGAAGGTTGGCAAATATCCTTGCAAGTAACAGTTATTTTTACAGCTGATATTTCAAGTTAATTTAGCACTCAGCTTAACTGGGATGTTAATGTTTCTGGAGCAGAATGAATATTCCTTAGGAAAGAGAACCAGACATTTACTTCTACTGCTCTTCAGTTCTGGCTTGGAAAATACAGTCAGGCTTGGCTTTGTTGCCATGTGGTTGTGGTACTGTTACACTATATTTGCTTTAATTCTAGACATGAGCAAGCAATACAGTTAATCTGGGGAGAGCAGGAACATTCTCGTCAAATATAGAACAGTGAAGGTCTGTGCCTTGGGAGATAGGGAATACTGATTATTATTTTAGATTTTCATCAAGTGTACAGTATATTAATTGGTTGGACCACAAAAAAATAAGTTAATTTCTCCTTTCTGAGGCTGACAAAAATAATACTGGTTGGCAGAGATTATAACAGTGTTTTTTAATCTTCAGAATTTGATTAGTCTGAAACAAGAAACTCATTTAATATAAACTGCAAATTAATTTGCTTGTTAATTCTATTCAAATTGCACTCTCTTCTGACTAAGACAGCACGCTATATGGCAGAACCAGTTCTTCTATGTGTCTTTTGGTCAGCTGAGATATTAGTTATATGTTTTTAAGAGATTAAAATCACTATACAGACATTACTGTGACAAGATTTTCTTTTTTTTTTTTTCAATTATAAAGACCTATTTTCCTGGTTAAAGGAAACAGACTGAGTGCTCAGAGACTTTATGCAGAAAAAGAAATGACGACAAAAAGAGGTATTTCACTTCAACTCCCCTGCCCCCATCTAGGAATCAAAAAAAAAATAGGTATTTGGTCTAAGTGAGGCCACCTATATCTACCTTATAGAGACAGAGAATTCCAGAGGACACTTTGTCCTGTAACAGGAGCCTGAGACAAAGGGTGTGATTAACTCTGTGGTGGTGCTTCTCTCACTTTGCTGAGAACATGTCCTGATACCCAGATTTATGGCTACAGACTTCGGTTCGGCAAACGTGATTGTCGCATCCTTGCAGCCCTTATGCTACAGACCTTAGGATGAGTGAGGCATTAGTTCAGCTGTCGTTTCAACTTTTAGGGAATGTCTATCCTTAGACATACTTCAGCTCATTTTTCCAGAAATGGCTTGAGCGCCAGCAGTGCAGCAGAGTTAAGACTCAAGGACTCCCCATGCTCTCTGGACAAGAATGACTATCTAAAAAGTAGACCAGCTGTGTTAACTTAGAACCTGCTAAGGCATCTGTATGACTTCTCAACTTTAACTGGTAAATCCATGATTACCAATTTGTGTAAGAATTAATTAGATTTGGCATCTGTTAGCCTGAACATCACCGTGTGATGCTTTTAAATTGCACATCCTGCAATGTCCCATCCACAGGTTGTTTCAATGGGTAGAAGGTTGCTTAAAAAACACTGGTGACTAAGTGATGCTGCCTTTCTTTGAAAGGATTTTCATGCTTGAGAATGTGAAAGGAGATGATGCTGAGCAGGTTAAGCTGGTCTCAGCAAGCTGGCATTTTTCTTTTGACAATACCAAGACAACTGCGACTGCAAGGCTGGAGGTCACCAGCCTCCTTCAACTGAGAAGCCCGTATCTCAGCATTTATATGGCTGGCAGCCAAAGACCGTAACATCTCCCTGCCGAAGACATAGCTCCCTCAAAAGTCCTTTATGCTGCTGTGAGATAGCCCACCCCAGCTTCAACAGTGATGGATGGGCATTGATACTGCCCAGACTCCTACAGCTGGAGATTTAGCAGCTGTCACATCAACATAAGCCTTCTTCTGGCAACTTTAACAAGGCCTGGGGTTTTGTTTTAGGTTTGATGTGCTCTAGAGGTATATGTTGGTTAAGACCTTTGAGCTGGCTTTGCTTCAGGTAAAGCTTGGGACATATGACCCTTGCTAGATGTAATTGTAATGGCTGCAAAAACTGTAGCCTCCATCCTTTATCTGGGGCCCTAAGCGCACATGCACATATACATTAAAAACTGTATATCAAATGTGGCATCAGACATCCCATGTTCACTTAATGTTCATCGTTATTAAACATATTTATTTTACACCTAATTTAACGTGTTTTTGTTACATCTCAAAGCCATCAACTTCGTCTGCATGTTAAGTTTCAGTCTCAATTCTTTCCACTTTAAATTACTCCAGTGGGCAAAATTATAAATAGTTTCTGACTTTATTCAGTTCAGTGTTTATACAGTTGCTTTAAATACACACACACACACATAGTATAACCAAGACAAACTATTATTCTTCAATACATCTTCAAAATCTGCTTAAAATATGCATGGAAGCATTGAAGTTTAGCAGGGGGAAGGAGTAGCAGCTTGCTGTGTAAGACAGACATGATCCTAACTAACTTCTGCTGCCATTTTTTTGGTGGACACAGGATAAAGGCAATAGTCTTTTTACTACAGATGTTACAAATAGCAGCTTATCCTTTTCTCGATGAATGTGCTGTTTCACATTTATGATTCCTCCATAACAGACCACTACATTTTTCTCTTTAGTCTTTGTTCTGTAAAACATAGCATGCCTTGTTATGTGCTAACTCCTGCTAAGTGTTAAACTCCTCCTTGGAGGTTTTGACCATTCTGAACTCCCCCCAAAAGCGAAGCAACTTCAAGCCTCCCAGAACTCAGGAACATTTCAAGACACTTTCCCCCATGTATGGTAGATAAAAATAATTTATTCTTTGTTTAATACTGGGCACATTTATGCAGCAGTGGAAAGCTACATATCTGGAACTTGAATTCCACAGTTTCACTTGTGTTTGTAAAAAACCTGCCACGTTAACTCACACCACCTCGGAAGGTCCACTTGAATATGACAAAGAGGTGTATAGTTTCCATGTGTTGACAGTTGGCTCATTCTTGAATTTTTTGGTCAGCCAACCTCTCACTCATTTCATCTGAAGTTCTCTGGATGTTTTCTTTACATAAGAGCTACAGGACTAATGTATCCACATTGAGGAATGTATCCATAAAAAATTACAGCTGCAAAAAATTTACTGCACTGTTTCTCTTAGAATTATACTAGTTTTCTCCACACACTTAGGACAAATTTCCATATGCACTCTTGAATTTTCAGAAACAAATAATGTATGTTTACATCCAATTATTTCTGTCTGTGGTTCATATAACTAAAATCTTAAAGTTGTCAACAACAGCAGTGTCTACGTGTCACAGACACCTACTAAGTTCAAATACATAGAGTTCATAAAATAACGAAAGTATATCACTCTCTACAAGCACTATTGTCTCACGTTAACAGTAGTGAAGGTAGTCCTGGATGAATCAGGGACAATTTCGTTCCACTTTCAAATGCCTCCCTTTCAGTGCAGAAGTTGATAATTTCTTACACTTCCAAAATCTCTGCCTGCTTCTTTGTATGCAGCCGTCGCACTAAAATTGTACTAGGCCTACACTCTCAGCTTTGTTTCTCTATTTGTGTTTCCAGCACATAAAAGGCTCAGACTGAAGATGCAAAGCTGTTACTTTCAATTACTTTGGGCAAAAAAATAGTCATAAGGTACCTTGCACTTGTTGAAATTACAGCTTTAGAATAAATTAGTGCTTCAAACAATTAGTACAGTGCAATGACTTTAGTCTGCCCAAGCTGACCTAAATGAAACTTTATTTCATTATTAGCTTGTTCCAATTTCATGGTTGACTCATGTTCAGTGAAAGTCCTCCAGCCTTATCCGATCTTCCACATCAACTCCTGTTGCTGCACAGGCACTTTGACAAGGTTTCTCTTTCTTTGGTGTGGGGGCTGACACTAGCAGATGGATTTGCAGGATCATAGGCTGGAGCTGGCAATGCAAATGTCTGCTTGTTTTTTTAGCAATAGCCCTCCTTTATTCTACCTTTTTTAAAATAAGCCATAATAAAATATTGACTATTTTTAGAGAATTACCTTCAAAACCAAATTCTACAATTGTGGCAGAAACAGTGTTTAAAATCAAAGTAGAAATCTTTCATAAGCTAATAATTTTAAAGTCTTACTGTACAATATCAGCAGAACTTCTCCTTTTGTTAAATATTTCCATAAAGCAATGGCATGTGAGAAAAAAGTTTTAAGTAAATGGTGTACCATATCTTTTCAGCTGGTGGGAACAGAGGTAATTGTCTATTTGGTCTCATTTGACACAAATCCTCCATTTATTTTAGCATGTGATGACGTTGATTTTGAATCTTCTTTTTCCTCTGTTTTCTCAACATCTGTCTTTGTTTTGACCCGGTGTCTTCTGTAAAGACGGTAGCCTGGGAATCGGTACATATTTAGTATTAAATAAAGAAATTATAATAATTGCCTGAAAAAGACACTGCATTAGCATGTAGCTAGGCAACATTTTCCTTCCTTATATTGCTAAAACATTCCAACACCTCCAGACAGTTTCTGTAAATATTTATTTAATTATTTTACATCAACATCACTCATCACTGGAAAAGTATGTTTAGAAAATAACAGAGAAAATATTTTAAAATCTGCATTTGTTTTTTGACTGCTTTGTGTTCCTGGAGTGTGTAGTGACTTTTAAAAGTATTTCCTGTCTCCCTTGGGAAGCCTTTGGGTTCTTGGCTGTGTCTGTGGGACTGACCCTTACTTCTACATGAGTCCTGTTTGGCAGGAGCTGGGACAAATTGGTTTGTCTGTCCCCATGCTGTCGCCTGCCAGAGAGGTTGGACTCAGGGATGCTCCTCGCAGGCTGTGTGCCTGGGGCAGTGCTCTGGTGTCAGGTACAATGGCTGGTTTGGGAGTGGGAGCTCAATAGTCACAGCTGGTTTTTAGGGGTGCGCAACAGGGACAAAGTCAGTGCGTTAGTTGCAGTAGCAGCAATGCAACCCATGACAGGTGTATGTGGCAGGAAAAAGGGACCTTTACGTCTTCTAGAAGTTATTTTCTCACATTAGCCATGAAGCTGATGCCTAAACTCTCAAGAGTTGATAGGAAGGGGAGTTTGTGCACGCTTGTGGGGGTAGCCCTGCTGTGCAGCTGTACCCCCAGGAACCCTGGAGTGGTGGAAGAAGACACATTTGCTCTTCCTCAACCAAGGGTAATAACACTCCCATGCTCAAGGTATTCTCATGTGCCTGGTTGTAGGTGGTGGAGATCCTCTCCCTTGTGTTGAAAAAAAAGAGGTCTTCCAAATCTTGAAATGAGCCTTATAGATTCCTAGTTATGTACAGAGCACAGCACAGTGGTGATGCTCAGTAATCACCTGGGTCATTATTTTTTTAACTATTTTCCATTTGATCATTTTTATTCCTTCTTCTTTTCTCCGTATCCATTAATAATGAGACTAACAATAATAATACTAAAAGGGAAAATATCTATACTTTACCTCCTAAAATTAGTAGTGCAAACAGCAGCTGGAAAATACTGTAGACGACCGGGAAAGTAAACATCAGCTCGAGTTGTTCAGGAGTGAATGAGAGCTGTACTATAGTTGAACATAGCTGAGTGTTTTGCATGCCTGTTTCCAGAGACACTGTACGACATCTAAAGGGAATAATACAAAGACAATTGTGAAATAGCAGCCTGTGGGTCCTTACGCTTTTTAGTAATCTGTATAAGCAAGAAACATACAGTAACGGATAACTAAGAAAATAGTATTCTTCAGCTCACATAGTCAAAAAACACTCTGCAAGTCATATGGTTGTTACCACTAGAACACACACAATTTATGGCAGTTCAGCAATTGTAAAGGACTGTGATCCACCTTCAAGCCACGTAGGTGACACTCATGATCTCCCTCTCTTGTAATGATGTTCTACATTGGAGGCTGCTGCATCTTTATGAGAAATTTTGCTGCTGTCCCAATGCACTTATAAGTCAGGTCCATTTCCCTCATCTGAAGTGTAGAATGTGGGCACACAAGGGGAAGACACGTCAAAGATTGGAGGAAATATCCTATGTACAAGAAAAGTTTTATCTACACATAGTATAGGTGTAGATAAAACTACAGGATGGGGGAATGAGTGACTCTATAGCGTAGCTAATGTTTAGGGAGAATTGTCAGTATTGATTAATCATTAAATAAAAACTTTTTTCACAGCTGAAAAAAAGTTACAGGTCTTTGTCACAGAGGATTCTATACCTGTGCCAAGACAGACCAGCTACGCGGGCCAGAAAGAATCCTAGAGAATAGCCAGCTGCTGGAAATATGGTGCCAATGATCCATAATTTGGGTGAGATAATCCAGGAGCCTTTGTAGAGTATTCCCCCAATAACAGCAATGAGCACGATGAGGATCGCTCCCACAATGGAACCAATCTGTGAAGGGAAAG
>NW_010519982.1:37460-45397 GCF_000687285.1 Phaethon lepturus
TCTAATGAAATTTAACAGCATCAAACATAGTATCAAACTTGCCTGTGAGTGTCTCTGAGTCACTGAAATGTCTTACTAAACATAAAACCTAAAGTTTATGGCAATGAGATTCACAGCAGGCAGACAGATTAGATAGCTGCCATTTTTTGCAAACAGGAGATATACGATGTACTTCAATGTGTGACTACAAATACAGATCCAGGCACAGCTATAACAGGTATCTATAGCAGATACCTGTAAAACTAGTCTCTTGAAGCCTTGGCTATAATTATACTTAGAACTGGAGATTAAATATAATTTCACAGGTGTGACGTGAGCAAGGAATGGTGCACATGTTAGAAAAATTTCCCTGGAGTTATTGGGAAAACGACAGCCTAATAGTTTGTATAACGCACTTTTCCTCCCCACTTCTTGGGCAGTCATATCATGGGGCTTAGTATAGCGTATTCTAACTAGATGCTAGATTGTTGGTGAAAGGAAAATATTTGGTAAGCAGAGGAGTAATCTTCAGTGTGCCTGAAAATTTGTGTTTGAAAACTGGCTGTTGAGCTCGTACAGCATTTATACATAGAGGTACTCACTGAATTGATCTTATCTCCTGTGGCTGAACGGACTGAGATCTTCACCGCTGCTTGCCAAAAAAAGTGATAACTCACTCTCTTCTCAATATCCAAGTGAAATGTTTGCCTTTATGGCATATGTTGTCAGGGATCTCACCGGTAAACTTCTGGGGCTACGCTTAGGATAATCCATTTCTCAGCTGAAATGTGTATTCCCATTGAACTGGCTTCATCAGTCTTTGGCTGAAGCCTTTTTAAGAGCACTGAGTGAACAAATACTTTTGCTTGACTGAGCTATTAACCACATACACCTAGGAAGAAGAAACATGGCCTGGCCATGACAAGCTCTTCTATTTTACCTGCCACACTGTCTTTGTGTTCTTATCTCCATTTCTCACTATATGGACCTTAATCCGAAAGCTATGGCTCAATCTTCACTTGATGCTTCATTGTCCTACATAAAGCAAACTGTCAATGGACCATACTGTGGGTTGTTCACCCACTCAGTAAGAAAGAGGATCAAATGGTGTTTTGCTGAGACAGCAAGTGTCTTTACATGTGAGTTCAAGTGCATGCTTTTGCCTTAACTGATTAAACAGGAGTAGTACAGCTGTGAAACCAGACAGAATAACATCCAAGTTCATAAGTAAGCTGTGAGTACATTTAAAAATACAACACAATAAGCTAACAGTTCAAGAAAATGAATTGTCTTAAAAAGACCTTATTTGTGTTCTGTTTCCTGACCTGATAGCAGAGAAATTATAACAAAGTATAGGCAGAAATACAAGTTGCCAGATTAGATTTCTTTAAGAAAATTTAGGAAATACATGTGTTAACTAAGAATGGTTAACAAAAGCCAAAGTACTCAGCATGTCTAGCAATCACTTTAAACCTAAATCTAATGTTCAAAATGATTTATTTGTTGTTAACACTAAATCCAGCTCACTTGTTATTTTTATTATTATTTTGGTGAGAACATTTTTTGCAAAAAAACCCGTATTTTTGATGCATCTGAAACTATCTTGCAAAGATAGTTGAATTTTGTATATAGTTTTATTAGATTCTTTTAACAGTTGGAATATTTTCAAATTTTTTTGTAATAAAAAATTGCTTGAACTCAAAATTGCCCCCCAAAATCAATAAACTGGTAGAAAGTAGAAAGTTTTTTTATTTGATCTAGAATGTTTTCATTTTTTATTATTTTGCAGAGAAAGACTTCTTCAAGTTGACCTGAATAATTTTCCTTCCAATTTCAGTTTACATTATAAACTGAACTCAATTACTAACACAGTTGTAGACAGAGACAAAAGTAAGCTCTTTGGATAATGATGGTTACTAATAACATATGCAACGCATGCACGTTTGTGCAGGGGGAAAGCAAAACATTTCTGCAGTGTCTCATTTCTTTTCTGCTGAAAACTTCCCAGCTCTTATGAAGCCAGATACTAATACTATGAATACCAATGTACTGCTTCAGTGGTGCCACTGATTCCATAATTTGTCCATAATTACTAATGCTTCAGCCTTATATATCCTACCTTAAGTATGATTTTTGCTTTACTAGGCCATCTGTGGTTAACATATATGCCAAACGAAACCGGAATTATAAGAGCTACCAGTGAAATTCCTGCAAAAAAGAAGAGAGAAGAGGAGTCAAGCCCAGGTATCGTGCAGAAGTTCATGACTGTAGGACAGACACCGTGTAGAGAGGTTGGGGTACAGAGCAAGTCTTCAGAAGATGTTTCTGGTATGTGCACCCCAAAGCACTCACGCATGCTCTACCCACACCTGCCCATTTGCTTTTCTATAGAGTCTGTTATCTTTGGCAGCCTGTTGAAGTAATTGCCATTCTGCTGAGCTACATGCTCATTCACCTGCATCAGAAAGGCAGACAGAAATTTGAGTGTGCTAATCATCGCTATCCTGTGATGTGAGTAGCTATATTAAATGTTCATTTCGTCTGCAGGTGTTTCGCTACTGTACCATATCGACAACCGGTTTAGAGCTTCTTTTGTTTTGGTCTCCCCCCTTCAGTATTTATTTTGAATGCACAAGCAATGTATGTGATTTTTTTTTTCGCCAGGACAATGGGAAATGAAATTGAAGAATATGAAAGTGACTCTGCTGGCTTTTAAGATTAGCATAGCATGGAACCGTACTTGATAAGCACTAGGGCCACAGCTCTGCAAAGCACTGGAGCATGTATTTCTAAATGCTTGGACTATTTTCTCTTTGTAGCTGGATGAGATTTTTGACAGGAAGTCAAATGAAGCCACTCCTGGCGGTGTAGATTGCAGCTTTTCAAAGAGACTCAGCAGTTTTAATCACTTGCTTAATTATCCACATGTGCTTAAGTACTTTGCCAGATTATGGCCTCAGCACTTAGCACTTTGCAGGATTGTGCCTTAAAGCTGTTACAAACAATTTCATGCAGGGGAAGAAACTATTCCTGTATGAATTATTCTATATTCTTATCCCAGTATCACACAGGTCTCCAAACCATTTGGAAAGAAAAACATGCACAATCTCATGGTAAATATCTTTACAATATTTATAGTGACTTCAAGTCTTTGTTGGATGACGTGAAGGGATCTAGGTACCTAATTCCCATGGAAGTTATTGGAAAGTAGGAGGATGAATATTTTTTAAAAATCTGGGGTCATTTCTTCATGACTCTGCAGGATGATGGTATAAAGGGGGTTGTTACTAGAGTGAGGATAAAGGAGAGAGTCAGAAGGTAAAGAGCTGATGTACTGGACTCACCAATGCTGTCATAGGGGAGTACAATTGTGTTAGAATCAGTCCACATCTTGGTGTAAACAAAGAGGCAAAGTGGCATCATCCCCATTGCAAGCAGCGTGGAGCAAGTTGTCATGCTGATGCTGCAAAGAAATTGGTTAGAGTGACAGTTTATCTCATGCTAGCCTATAGTCTTTCTCATTTTCTTATTACAACTTAACAGCTTATGCAAGGTTGGACAAGAAATGCTGCCAGCTACAGTCAGTTTATCCTGTATATCAGGTTAGAAAAAGTCTAAACGGAGGGAATGGTTTTCACTGAAAAAAAAAGGAACATTAAATATCAATGTGCTCTGCAGCCACAGAACAATAACTTTCAGTGCAAATGAGGCAGTCAGACAGGCGGCTATCAGGAAGATCTGTTGGCAAGTCCATCTGCATGCTGCCTGTCCGTCTGGCTTCTGAGAGGGTGGCAAGCTGGCCAGGGTCAGATGGACATCAAATGGAGCTTTCCATTATACCAGCAGTTCTGGACTGTTAAAAATTCACTTCAAAGTCAACAACACAAAGGAAAAAGTTTCATTGTCTAGGATGCATGATGTAATATAATTCACTTTTTTTCTGGACTGTTTTGCTCTAGGCCAAATAGTAGGTGATGAGAATTACTCAGTGAATCTGAACGCAAATATTGTTGTTTCCTTGGTTTTTGCGAAGACATTTCTGTTTTAAGATATAAAGTCTTGAAATCATCAGGCCTGATGCACCTTGTACTAAAAGATGCATTCTGCTACAGGAATGAAGAAGGAGAAGACAGCAAAAATAAGGAGGAAACTCTCAGAATTCAAGTAGAATTGGTAAAATTATGCCTACAAATCACATGCCTCTGACATAAAAATCATGAGACAGGGTTCTAGTTAAGGGAATTTGGAAACTTCCTTATGAGCCTCATTTCTGATTTCTCTTTTGTGTGGCTTGCCCTCAGAAAAGGGACTGCTGACTCCGTCCCACAAACTGGGCAGATGCAGACAAACCTAGAACAATTAATACAGAAACCACAGGAATACTTGTATTAGTTTTGGTTTCTGTCACTCTGCTTCAGAGCTGTTGGATATAACTTGGCAGGAACCTCTGGCAAGAGAGCTCCTACACACAGAGAAAAAATGAAACATGGGTTACAATTAAGGTCAGGTGAAGCCCCAAATGGATAAAAGAGCTTATTTTCCCTACCTCCATATTTCCTACATCTTCTTAAGTGTCCCTGTGTCTACTACGTCCTGATCTAAGGTCTGCCTGTTCTCTAAGCCCAGTCCCTGTTCTTGCAGAAGCTACCCGGGGAGCTGTGGGAGGAGATGGTGTTTCAGAAGCAGTTGTTCTTGTGAAATATCAAGACATGTCAAAAACAGGTGTCCCTATGGGAAGCTTTAGAGGATATAATTTGTGTCTGAGTTACTAAGAAAGGTATAAAACCTCATATTTCACCTCCCTGTGATTATATGAGCAGTAAAAAATTAATTCCTGCTCTGAATTGTGGTCTCCTGGCACTGGGATATTCTGAAGCAGGACTAAAGACAATGGTGAGTTGTTATGTAGAAATGTAAAACACTATCAGTTAAAAGGAAAACCTTGGTTTGATATGATGGGCAGGCTTTCTATAATGCTGTGCTGACTCCAGAAACCAGCCAAGCTACTTACACTCTTATTCTTCTATTAAGAACTGAAGATGCTTGCATAGCCGTCTCTGCTGTACCTCCCATATCCTCTGGTGCCTGTGTTATTGTCACAAAGATCCTGACCAAAAGCCTTTGATTTCTTAAGGTCTTTACCTGAAGAATGATCTTTTATATGTATTTTCAATTTACTTCACTGTCTGCCAGTGTCATGGGATATAAACCCTACTCGTATTTATAGCATCATCAATTGGGATTTTTACCACTAATTTCAGTGGAACAACTCAGAACACACAGAGCTGAGAGAGCTTTGTTTAGCTTAGTGTATTCTTCCAAGGAAAGATTAGGAGAGAATTTCAGACTTGGGCTGGATATCTTTCCACCTGTGATTTCTTAGACCTGTATTTATTGAAATAGTGTCTTACAGTTTCTAATATTATAGGTCTTTCCTCCACAGTGAGGAAGTTGTTGATAGCAGAGCTGACTTCATACATAATTTGAAAGCAGGTATTACATTAACACCTGTATGTGACAGAAAAGTTCACTATTTTCAAAGGATGGAAAAAATGTCTTATTAAATCTACAAATATTAACATTCTTAGTCTATTCATCCTAGCTCCACATCTTTCTTGCTTCTATTATTTTTTCCATTTCTAGTTCAGACTGGCGTATGATAAATTGGATGAACGCTCCAATTTATGTTACTCTGTGGGAAACAGAGAAATGATCCTGTTTATTTTAGAGCAAAGTAATCAGGATATAAAAATGAAAAGACGGCTCATTTTTAAAGGCTATTAGAGTTAATGAACCCCCCATGGAATTTGCATCAAGAATATGGTTCACTTCTCCTGCATGTTTGATGTTGTAGACCACGCCAGGTGCCTTACATACCTGTTTCTGAGTTCAGAGCACCCTGTCCCTGAGACCATCACACTTAGCCACAAAGGAATTTTTTCATTGCACCCTGTATGCAGGGCTGCGTTACTCAATGGCTTCTAGCCTGTAAAACTTTCCCTCAGTTTGAAGACTTTGCAGAAGGTGCCAGGAGCAGATAGAATTACTGCAAGTGATTTTCATTTGTAGTAGTTCCCAAGGAGAAAATCTATGCCTGTCTATTCATTGTATAGAACACAAAAGGAGGGAAAATATTTTTCTACAGGTGGTCTTTTTCAAGAAACATTGGTTCAAGAACTATTGCATAGCCACTCTTTTATACACAGGATTCAGGTCCTAAATTCCTTTTTTATTTTTTTTTTTTACTTCCCAAGATCTTGCGAGAAACAAAACCACAAAAGTAGTTCGAACTTGGACAAAGGTTTCATAATTCTTAGTATTTTAGATGCCTTCATCAATGCTATTTTCTGCAGCATCTGAAGTTTACAACAAAGACATTTTCTAATATACACAATTCTGTTGTGTTATTTTCCTCATGAATTCTCAATGAACCAAGGATATTTGCTATTCTGCTTATATTTACCGCTATCAGAGTAACTAAACATCTTTACAAGAAGGAAGCTCCACCATGCGTGGGCCAGGAAGGTAAGAAAAAGAATCAGTCCTTTTCAATATAAAGTTTACACTGTAAAAAACCACATGAACTATTTAGAAAATGGCTGTTCTTACCTTAGGTCCATGTCTCCATCTACCCAGTAGGCGATGACATTGGAGGCTGTGCCCCCTGGACAGCATCCCATGATCAGCACCACAACAGCTTGAATAGGAAGCACATTAAAGACCAGGGACAACAAGAAGGCTGTGAGAGGCATAATTCCAAACTGGCAAAGGAAACCCACAAAAATACCCCAGGGTCTTTTTATGTGGCCCCAGAATTTCTTAAGTTCCACATTGCAACCCATGGAGAACATCACCAAAGCCAGCATGACTGTTAGAACAGAACTTAAAATTATGCTCAAAGTTTCATTAAAATTATCTTCTGGTAACACACAAGAGGTGCCATTGCAAACAGTAGCATTTGCTGGACAAGCCGTAGAGTTTTCTGCCAAAGACCTAGCGCTAAATTTCTGGGAAAGAAGGTATGTCTGCATTTTGAAATACAGAACTGCTCAGTACATCCGAGGCAAATTTTCAAGCCTGTGTAAATGGTTGTTTGTCAGTGAGTCCTTTTAAATGATCCAGGAAGCAATAAAGTGCAATAAATACTTGAACACTGTTACTATTCTTGAAGGGTTTGGCACAGTGCTGATTCACATAGTTATAAAAGTTGCACTTGCTATGGTGACAATTAATCATTTATTCATATGATAATGAGGAATCCCACATCAAGAGAATAGCTGTGTGAATATTTAAGGGTGTAGCTGAGCACACAAAATGAGAATCATAGGAGGAAGAGGAAGTTTAGACTTCATTCTTTGAATTTCTTGCGTGCCTTTGGGAGAGCTGCTCATGTATGCACTCTCACTGGCATTACTGGGTCTGTGGGGCGGAAAGGAGCGCCTGAGACTTGAGAAACCACAAGCAGAAGTCCTGAGCCAGGGTTTGAAGCTGCAACTGTTGCTAAGTGATGCAGCATTCACCATGACACACAGGTTCATTTGAACGTAGTGAGATCCTCATTAGGTCATATTTCTAGTATAATAGAAGTTATGACTGGTGTACAGTGACAACTCTACCACAGGGCTGCATGCGTATTTGTGTCAATTTTGGCTCCTAAATGCAACTTTTACGTAATATTTCAGATTTCTTCTCAGCTTCCACGTAACCCTGAAGATGGTGAGGATCCCTGGCTGCAAGGTGATGCAGTCTGATAAAACATCACCTGTATTTTTGGCTTTGGCACGTGGAGAACTGCCGCTGCCCTGACATCTCCATGTCCCTCCAGACCAGGAACTGTCTGACCACCTGGTGGCTGCTCTTCCCCACTCTTGTCTCACCTTACTCCTGGCCACATCTACCTCCATCCTGAGCTCATCAGTTGGGGAAAGGAGGAGAGGGGAATCACAGAATCACAGAAT
>NW_010519983.1:0-3755 GCF_000687285.1 Phaethon lepturus
CCAACTTAGTGTTTCTGTGATTCTGTGATTTTAAAGGTAATTCCTAATACATGTCCCTTCTGGAAAAGAAAAATAAAACTGTAGGATTTCTCTTAAAGTAATTCACATAAATCTGATTCCACAGTTTCTCACAGCAGTTCTGCATTGCTGCCAACGTAATTTTAGAGTGTAGTCATAACCTTAATGGCCAAGAAACTATATTAAATAGGTATTGCAACAGGTAATATATTCTGAAATCACACATGGAAGAAGTCTGCGTTTGGATATTTCATAACATTCAAAATGAAAATTGAAGGCGTCCTGGAGAAGAAAGACTTTCCTAGAATATAAACAAGACAGTTGCCACGGTCGGAGCTGTGAGTCAGGGGACGGGGGGTGGACGTGGAGCTAAGAGGCACTCGGTGTGTGTGACACTGTGACTTTCACTGCGGATGCAGCCTCTGCATCGAAGTAACCTCGTGCTCACGTGCACGAAATGCTCTTCCACCTCCCGCGGCGCGGGTTCAGCGGGCACGAGCAGGGCTGCCGGTGCAGAAGCTCCTTTCTGATGCCCCGGGGCTCCGAGCAATGTGCAGCTGTCTCCATGCGGTCCCTGGGGAGCAGGAGGGTCCATCTGGGGTACGGGACAGGACGCCAGCCCCAGGCTGGCACTGGGCACAGGGAAGCCTTTCCCGTGCCGGAGCTGCCTGGAGGTCCTCAGGGGCGTGGGGGGCATTGCCAGGCACTTCAGAGTCTTCCCAGAAAGCTGCTGAAAAGCTGTGACACGTGCTTGTGGTCTGAGCCTGTTGTTGGTGTGCCGGTGTCAGGGCTGCTGGCTGTGAAGAGCATCCCTGGTATTTGCAGGAGAGGGTCTAACAGCCAATAGCCGCTCTCTCTCTGCTAGCGTTCGGGGGGGACTGAAAGCCTTGGTGAGGGCTGGCTGGACGCATGGCTTTGGAGCCTGGGCTGTCTGGGACCGTTCCTTCCAGAGCAAGACAGATCCTGTAAAAACAAATTTAAATATAGTTGCATATCTGCGCAGAGCACACACATGCACTCTGGTGAAAGAAAAAAATTACAAAGACTTAAGTGCATAGTCCCACTTGTCTTGAGAGATGACTAAACATAGAAGGCATCACAGCAGGCATCCCACCATGGTGTCTCGGTGTGCATCGCAGCAGACATCCCACCACGTATCGCCCCAGCAGGCAGCACAGCAGGCATCGCCGCAGGCATCCCACCAGTGCATCTCAGCAGGCATGAGAGGAGGCATCTCACCAGGCATCACTCCACATCATCTCACCAGGACATCACAGCAGGAACCACAACAGGGTGGCACTTTTTGCTGCCAGCCCTGCTTTTGAGCTTGGTGGGGACAGACGGGTGAGGAAGGCAGGGCCATTGCATGGGCAGAAGTGGGCAATGCAGGTGACCGAGCACCCACCAGGTTAGCCTGAGTGGGATGAGGAAAAGTTCAGGAAAGGAGAAGCAGCAGTTTCCAAGAGCATCCAGTTGTGTGGGTGGAGAGCCCTGAAGGTGTCATGCCTGCTCCTCAGCTGACTTTTAAGAAGCTTTATGCGTGCTTAGTCCAAAAATGGCTTTCCTTCCATCAACTATATATATCATGTCCCCAAAAATACAGTTTTCATAGTGAAATTGAACCTCTGGTTGAACATGCAGAACGTGACCTTGGTGTCACGGTTTAGCCCCAACTGGCAACCAAGCCCCACGCAGCCACTCGCTCACTCCCCCGGTGGGACGGGGGAGAGAATCGTAAGAGTAAAAGTGAGGAAATTCATGGTTTGAGATAAAGATGGTTTAATAGGTAAAGCAAAAGCCACGCACGCAAGCAAAGCAAAACAAGGAATTCATTCCCCACTCCCCACGGGCAGGCAGGGGTTCAGCCATCTCCAGGGCAGCAGGGCTGCATCACGCGTAATGGTTTCTTGGGAAGACAGATGCCATCACTCCGAACATCCCTCCACCCCTTCCTTCTTCTTCATCCCAGCTTTATATACTGGGCATGGTGTCATATGGTATGGTATATCCCTGTGGCCAGCCTGGGTCAGCTGTCCTGGCTGTGTCCCCTCCCAGCTCCCCGTGTACCCCCAGCCTTCTCGGTGGCAGGGCAGCACGAGAAGCTGGACTGTCCTTGACTACTTAGCAGCAACCCAAAACATCAGCACGTTATCAACATTTTCTCATCCCAAATCCAAAACATAGCCTCATGCTGGCTTCTGTGAAGAAAATTAACTCTACCCTGGCTGAAACCAGGACACTTGGGTGACCCATGCCCACCGGCACGGGGAGAGCAATCCTGCGGCAGCACTGTGTACAGCAATGGTATTTCCCTGGGGCTTTTCTCTCTCAGGAAAAAAAAAAAGAAAAAAAAACCAGCAGTAATGCAGACAAGAAATGGCTATGTACTTTTCGCAAATGCTTCTGATGCAGGGTCTGGTTGGCTCGTGGGCTCCCCATGCCCACGAACGGGGCGACGGAGCAGCCACAGGGACCCACGCCTGGAGCTGCCCAACTGGCTTCTCTGTCTAGCAAAGGGAATAGCCTCATACCATAGAAACGATTTTCAGAAATCTTGCTGGAATCTCAAGGCTGGCAATACAGTCTTGCTCCGACTCTCTCTTGCACTAGAGAGGGGAAAATATTTGGGTTTATAT
Organism: Phaethon lepturus; assembly: GCF_000687285.1. Lineage (NCBI taxonomy): Eukaryota > Metazoa > Chordata > Aves > Phaethontiformes > Phaethontidae > Phaethon > Phaethon lepturus. The sequence goes on from NW_010519983.1 coordinate 2,655, forward strand.
TTAAAATGAGGAATAATCTGTTCTCTGAATTAGGACAGCTGAGGACTTTGTGTGCCCAGGGTAGCACAGCATCAGGAATTATGATATTTAAATTCACATTCTGGTGTCCAGGGGCAAACCCCTCACTAATGCCCTAAGGCATGGGGCATAAATAGACCATGTCTTACTCTGCAGGCACGCGCATTTAACCACTGGGTTCCTTTTCAAGGTCACTTCTCCATTTACAGAATTTTTTTACTGTCTGTTTACAAGAGATTTCAAACGGCTCTTTAAGAAATAAAGTTTCATTGCATCATGGATGTATTTTTGATACATAATATGAACGTTAGATTACTAAAAATATATTATGTTGAACCTTTTTCTGAGCTCATTTTGTTGTTAATCTTGATACTGAGGCAATCTCGGTAAGGAAACAGGCGTTGGCACAGACGGTTTGGAAAGTGAACCCTCATGTCGCTGTAGTGCAGCGTAGGAACAGATGAATGCATTAAAACAGACTGACACGTTGGCTGGACGCGGAGGAAATGCTCCCAGCCTTGCTCTGGGCTTAGTTTGTACAACTCCAGAGAGTCCTTATATCCTTGCTGTCTCCCCGCCACGGTTACTGGGAGGAGGACTGGGCTCAGGCAGCGCCTGCAGCGCAGGCTTGGCTCCCAAAAGACGTAATTCGTAATGACAAACTAGGACTGAGCCATTTTTGGAGGTAGTTTATCCATTTCCAGTCCAGCCTTGCTGGACACCAGTGAGTTTCTGTCCAAACCATTTCCACATCGAAAGCACAGTGTTTGGCCGTGCAAATACGGCAGTAAATAACGCTCTCACTGTGGTTTGAATTTTATATACTATAGGCATTCCTATTTGGGTGATGAGTCCAAGGAGCTAAAAAGAGCGTGTCACGCGTTTCACATGGCAGTGTTTTGTGGATTCCCTGTTTATATTTCAAATATGGGGAGGCCAACATGTCAGTCATTTCATTTATAGATGGTTTGGCTGATGCTGGTATCCAGTATTTGTCCACCTCAGCTGTTTTTGCAGTAGCCGTGTCCTGTATTTGACAATCTCCCTTGTGTTTCACCCACATGCTGGGCCAAGCTCCTTCCC
>NW_010519983.1:3786-12860 GCF_000687285.1 Phaethon lepturus
AACCAGAGGAGGATCCAGACTGAGCCATATGTGACTGCGAGTTTAAATACGGGCACGTGAACAGCTGACATGCTCTTGAACAGCGAGAAAACTTTCTGGAAATTATTTTCAAGGAGTGAAGGGAAAAGGGTGCATCAGTTTGTTTATCTGAGGGCAGGGAGAACTGTCAAGGCCAAGGAATACTTGTCTGTACTAATATAAATAATAAAATAAATAATCTCAATAAGAGATCTTTCAATATCTAAATTTATTTCTGTTCTTAGTATCTTGCCACACCGAGTTGGATCAAAAGTTCTTAAAATCAATGCGATGGGGCTATTAAACACGTATACTTCACACAAAGGCGATACTTGCACTTGTGTGGTTTCTTTTCAAAAGAATTCCTTTCAAAATAAGTGAAATTATTTCAGAATAAGAGTGAGTGGGAGTTTTAACAGAATAAAACTGGGTTTGGCTCAGTGTTTTCATTCCCTGATAACATTGCAGCATAATAATTTGTGGAGTGAGGAAAGCTATGGGATCTTCGAGTGTCGGTATCCAATATTTTACATTTTTATTGAAAGAACCTGCTTTTACACCAAACGACTAACTTGCAGTGATGGTGAGGACCAGGGGAGGAATGTCACCTTGCAATATCTCACCCTGCATCTTATGCACTGCCTGAGTGCGTGGCTCTGGACTCTGCCCTGGCACTCCCGGGACAAGAGCTGGGTCTGGCAGCATCTGACCTCTGGGGACCCTCACTCCTGCCCGGATGGAGCCCGCGAGCACGCTGGCTGTCGGAGCTGTGTGCGTGCACAGGCACGGCAGCCATGCTGCTTCCAACAGCAAGTTTCTCCATGCAGTAAATTGGTTAATAACAGGAAAATTTCAAAAGCTTTTTTTTTTAAACCAGAGAGAATAAATAAAGCCAAAAACTGAGTGTGAGGATAGTTTTATTCAGGACAGGTTTGAATCCAGCATCTAATTTAGCCAACAAATTTGAATTATATATAGATTTAACATTTACTCTTCAGAAGCTTAAGGTTCCTTAAAAGGTTGTACTTCATTTTGTATTACAACATGCCAAGTTGTCTTTCTGCTCGTGGTTTTTTTGCACATATGAGCGCTTAAGGTAAAATGATTTCTACTTCCAAAATCAGCAAGTGTACAGATACTTAATTAAAAAATGTTTTCTTTGTGCCCATTTCTGGTCACTAGGAATTTTCCATCTCTCTATCAAGCAGCAGGGTAGAGAAATTCAGAATGATTTCTTCAGGTTTCCATCTCAGATTCTCCAGAGAGCAATGAATATGATCATAATACAAAATTATTCTTCATGTTCAGCACCATTCCCAAACGACTTGCTTGTCTAATTCATCACACCAATCTCAGCTGCCTGCTTTGTTTTTATGAGTCTGGGAAATCAAAACACAAACCAATTTCGCTTTAGCAATTGTAACTTTAACCAGACGAGAAACAAAGTGTGTGTGAGTCCTCCTCCCTTCCCCATCAGGTTTAGAAGAAGCGTGACTGAAGTTAATGGAGTAATGCCCGCGTTATAACTACCAGAGTAAACCAGAAGAGAATGAGGCCCGTGATAGCTACTCTAAATTTCACAAGAGGGGTCTGGTTTGACTCTCTTAAACCGCGTATGGACCAAGCTATGTCATGTCAAAGGTTCATGAAAGATGTATCATCTGCTTAAATGCGCAACATCGCACTGGTTTAATTGGAGTGGCTCAACCCTGGGTGTGCATGCCTCTGACGAGAGTGGCTGTAATATAATTTGAGGGTCCACGCCGATTTTTAGTTCATCCAGATTTAAATGGGTTGAATAGTAGAACTTTGCCAACCTGACCTGTTTTGGTTCAAGTAGCTGAGGAGATCTGCATGCAGGTCCCAGCCGGCCGTGGCCGGCGGCTGCACCCGAAGCAGGGTGCTCGCCCGCGCCGTCTCTCCGGAGGAGGTCATCTGTTTGCAGGTAAGCTACAAAGCTGCAGCTCCTGCCTTTGAAGCAGCCCTTAATGAAGCTCCAAAGTAAAGTGGCAGGAAAAACTAGTACAGTCCCTGCAGTCATGGAGCTGTAAAGAAAAAGTCGACTCTGAAGCTGAGAAAGTGGGAAAGGTCTCTGAACTGAAACCGAAATCACTGCAAAGTGCAAGGAAAAGAATTGGAGAACGGACAAAGAGGACAAAATGCACGTGTGTGTGTGTGTGTGTGTGTGTAAGAGAGAGACACAGCTATGCTACTGAAAGAAATGCTTCTACCCAATCCATCAGCAGCAGATGACTTCAGCTTCATTAAAATCACCTGCTAATTGCAGTCCAGAGAATAGCCACAGTCTCCTACTTGCTTCTTTAGAGGCTTGTGGATGACTCAACTGAAATGTGATGTTTTGGTTTAATGGCGGGGAAAGAAACATCATTTTTCTATCGCACCAGTCTGTAGGGAAGCGTTTCTCTCTGGAGCCGGCTGCTGCCCTGCGCAGATGCAGCTACCGCACGGAGCATCCCCCTGCTATGCTCATCAGCACATCGCTCTGCCTGAACACACCAGCAGTAAAAACAGGCTGAGGAAATACTCAAAGGGAAAGCACAAAGCATCTGAAATGCCAGGAGAAAGCAAAGTTTGCAGAACACCATCTGTTCCTGGGAAAACCCTCGAAGCTCATCAGCATGCTTCACCTAGCAGGCACAGGAGGGTCACGCACATGCCTAATTTAGCTTTGCAAATATGTCAGTGGGCACGGGATGGAAACCTACCCAAAGTTTAAGAAATTGAAAGAATTTAGAAGATCCTGACTTTTAAACACAAGAGATATAAACAAAAGTTGACTGTAGGTGCCTCAGCTCCAGCCCTCCTGGGACCAACAGGGAGCGGCTGCCTTCTGCGAGTTATGGCTCATCTAAACTGGTCGTCTGTGTGCTGGGGTTGGTGCAGTGAGAGAGAGGTGCAGCTTTTGAGGGTAAATCAGCCCGTCCCAAGTCAGGAATTTGGTGTGATTCATCTGAACCTGAAAGTAGGCACCTCGGTTCATGTGGGATGAATTTTACAGCTTAAATTGGATGAAGCTAATCCCATCCGTGTACCCCTTCCAGATTAGAAGCTTTGAAAGTAGTCTGCAGTCTTAGATCCATTTTGGATGGGAATCATTTCCCCTCTTTAAGACATTCAGAAATTGGATATGCAAGTCTGAAGTAGTTGCTTTAGACATTCTTTGTCACCAGTGGAGAAGAATGGGCACCTCTGCAGGGAGAGTCATCTGTTTTAGGAAAGCTGGTCGGATGAGTCATCCTCCGGAAATGCTCACTGCCTTCTGTTAACACAGGTCACTGTTAACAAAAACTGCCTAAGAATAAAAAAAAAAGGCCTTTTGGGAATTTTTAAAATATTTTATGAGCTAGAAATGCAGGGGTTTGCTAGCAGGTGGAGAACCTGGGACTGATTCGGTGGTTGCAGGTGCACTGCTGAAAGCCCTGGACGAAAGTGCAGGGGACGTTAGTCCAAAGCTGGCTTACACATGGGCCAAACAAATAAAAACCCAGAAGTTCTCTGATCTCAGGCACAATAAAGAGCGTGACTCAGAGTACCTTCTGAGGATGAGACTTCAAACACTGTTCGATCAGGCTATTCGCGCGGTGTTGGGTGCAGCTTCACAGGGCTGACGCCGGAGCCAAGGTGTCTACCCGGGAGCTGGCTGTCTAGCCCTGCATATATCTCTATCTCTATCTCTATCTCTATCTCTATCTCTATCTCTATCTCTATCTCTATCTCTATCTCTATCTCTATCTCTATCTCTATCTCTATCTCTATCTCTATCTCTATCTCTATCTCTATCTCTATCTCTATCTCTATCTCTATCTCTATCTCTATCTCTATCTCTATCTCTATCTCTATCTCTATCTCTATCTCTATCTCTATCTCTATCTCTATCTCTATCTCTATCTCTATCTCTATCTCTATCTCTATCTCTATCTCTATCTCTATCTCTATCTCTATCTCTATCTCTATCTCTATCTCTATCTCTATCTCTATCTCTATCTCTATCTCTATCTCTATCTCTATCTCTATCTCTATCTCTATCTCTATCTCTATCTCTATCTCTATCTCTATCTCTATCTCTATCTCTATCTCTATCTCTATCTCTATCTCTATCTCTATCTCTATCTCTATCTCTATCTCTATCTCTATCTCTATCTCTATCTCTATCTCTATCTCTATCTCTATCTCTATCTCTATCTCTATCTCTATCTCTATCTCTATCTCTATCTCTATCTCTATCTCTATCTCTATCTCTATCTCTATCTCTATCTCTATCTCTATCTCTATCTCTATCTCTATCTCTATCTCTATCTCTATCTCTATCTCTATCTCTATCTCTATCTCTATCTCTATCTCTATCTCTATCTCTATCTCTATCTCTATCTCTATCTCTATCTCTATCTCTATCTCTATCTCTATCTCTATCTCTATCTCTATCTCTATCTCTATCTCTATCTCTATCTCTATCTCTATCTCTATCTCTATCTCTGTCTCTGTCTCTGTCTCTGTCTCTATCTCTATCTCTATCTCTATCTCTATCTCCATCTCCATCTCCATCTCCATTCCATCTCCATCTCCATCTCCATCTCCATCTCTCTATCTATCTATATCTGTATGTATGTACACACACACACAGAGTTCAAATGGACTGACATTGGAAGCAGCTGCTGAAGCTCACTTTGTGCTCCAGCAAATGTGTTAAAAGAGCAAAGAGCTCAGGACGGTTGCACAAGACAGACTAATTTTCTCCACTGAAAGCACTGGGGTGGTCGACGAAGCTGCCGTGCTGCGCCATGTGTAATTCATATCGCCAGTTACCATAGGCCAAGTCTGTGCTTGTGCACTCAGAGTTAGGAATTTATGCTGGCAAAAATAGCAACACAGTTTTATCTGAAATAGGTATTTCTGTATCAGAAGTTCAATGGCATGTGGCATATCAATTTAGTTTTGTGCCCAGGTACTCTGTAGGTGAAGCTGGTGGGAGGTGTTGGTTGCCCTATCACTCCAGAAACGCATTTTTGTTAGCTACACACTAACCCATGTGTAGGTAAAAATGGTGTATGCTCTACTTTCACGGATGATGTGGTGTTAACTTGGCCAAAGTTTTCCTAGCTTTTTATTATTAAATTGCATGCAAAATTCATATATTGCAATCAGAAATGATAGAGCGCTGCATACTGAGCAATAAGGAACTGTCATCACTAAAGCTGCGTATCCTTTGCCCTGTTCTACATTTTGCTGTATGAGGGTTTTTTGCTAGATGAAGGGATTTGGGTTTGCTTTTGTATTACTCTTAACACAAGATTCTTCAGACACGCTACAGCTTTAGATATGCTTGTAACACCTTTTCCGTGTAATTGCCTTGATTTGTCATAGAGCTCTGTAATTTCACAGCATCACAGAATCATTAAGGTTGGAAGGGACCTTCGAGATCATCAAGTCCAACTGTCAACCCAACACCACCATGCCCACTAAACCATGTCCTGAAGCGCCACATCCACACGTTTTTTGAACACTTCCAGAGATGGTGACTCCACCACCTCCCTGGGCAGCCTGTTCCAATGCTTGACCACTCTCTCGGTGAAGAAATTTTTCCTAATATCCAATCTAAACCTCCCCTGGTGCAACTTGAGTTCCTCTCATCAATTTCATAATGAAAGAAGACAAATTAAATGATATTTGTTTCTATTGACAGAAAATACATATTATAATCCTTTTGAAAAGCAGCATAGACTTTTTAGATGCAGAATACTCATAGATGCAGTTAATTACACAACCAATTTTCCTGCAAAGTTATGCTTCATTTATTACTGAGTAGTCCCTTTAATTTTAATAGGCCTACATGTTAGAATAAAATTAAGTAGATGAATGTTTGCATGTCACAGCCTTAGGGGGCCAGTATACACCAGCCAAAATGTATAATACAGCTCAGTGCTGTATGTATGCATTATGACTGCTCTTTTAAAAATAGATTCCTAGGTTAGAAAAGGGGATGGAACCGAACTATTTACACTAAAAGAGAAGATGAGCTTAGGAATAAACGGACATAAATTGCCCATGAATGTATTTAGACTGGAAATGAGAAGAACGTCTTTAACCATCAGAAGGTGAGATTTCTAATAGGAAAAATGGATATAGAAGTTGAAACTAGCTGTGGGATATACCTTGGTTGGTTTAGCACAGTCTTATGATGTGATCCTTGTGGCAGACAGAAATGCAGTATGATGAACCAGGAGCTCTGCTCCATCCATTTTCTGGTTCTAGTATAACGCAATGAGCACTTTGTATGTAAATAACGTCCATGGTTCTTCACAACAAGTGCTTGGATCCACGCTAATCACTGTTGAGCTCATTATGTTCAAGCATTTCAACATGAAAGCTGTGAGGGAGAATCAGGTCCTCTTCTGCAGCGGTAATTGGGCTGGTGGAAATAACCGATGACCTTCAGGGGCTGCAGCAGGAGGTGGGAAGATAAAGGCACTTGCAACGTGTGCTCGAGCGTGAGTGCATCAACGAGAACACAATCAAAGGAGGAACAAAAGACAGCAGAAGAATGACTGATCTGAGACACCACTGTGTCTTGCTCATTAGCTGGAGAGTCAAATAGCAGCAAGCATCCTCAGAAGTCACAGACCGTGAAAACCTACGGTATGATGTACAGTGAAAGGTGGTTGTAAAACAGGTAAATTAATGTCTAGATGCACAAGTAGCAACGTTGGAAAGAGAATGAAAGTGATAATACCTGACCCTTGAAGATGTCAGGTGTTTGTACCCCAAGAGTGAAACATGGGCTTTTCTGTGGAAAGTGTTTGAATTCCACAATAAAAACTATTCCAGATTTTTGAGAAACAAACCACCGCCTGATGTAGTGAGCATATTATTCCCCTGCGCAGTGCGGATAAGGGCCTGTCTGGGCTCGGCTGTCTGGGGAATGCCCTGAACTTGAGCCTCCGTCATCCCATGGGCACGGAGGACCTTCACAGGCCGGAGCTATGGTGATGATTCTCTTCAAGGGAGAGACATATGGAAATGCTATCAGCAGCCCTTCCACATATGAAATAAATCTGATTAAAATCTGAACAAAAAATTTAATTATACTAATAATAAACTCTACAATGTGTCGGCCAGATTACATTAGCATACTCTTAGGCGTCATTAATGTCAGAAACAAGAGGCTGGAATTGAGTGCCATCAGCCTGCTCGGCTCCACTGCCTTTTGGTATTAGCACAGGCTAGGGACAAGTACTGAGAAAGCAATTAAGGGTTATCTTGTTTCTCACGGTTTTGCTTGGAATTAGCTGCTTCCCATGGCTGCTGTTTCACTGGCTGTTTGGTGGCTGCAGAGCAAACGGATGGCTCCTTCCTTGCACCCAAAATGCTCCAGTCTGTATTATTCAGATGCCACACAACTGCAGCAAAACAAGGCCGTTGCTCATACGAGATGGTACGCTCAGAAAGAGAGAAATGCAGCTTCTGGTCATGTCAAACGTGGGTGTCCAACGATCTTCATACCGAAGGTACAGATATGTATACTCAAGGGTATTATTGCAATAGCTTCCTTGGATATTCTTCATACAAGGAACAGAGAGGGCTTTGCAAGAATCAACAAGGAAACAAGAGGAAAAAATAAAGTGTCCACAAAAAGAGACCATATACTGTAGAAGCCATTTTCAGTAAGTACTGAGGCTGCCAAAAGCAGCCTGAATTGTGATCACATACCTAGAGCTTCCACCCACCTCTACAAATGGCAGACAGGCTTCAGATTCAGAGACTCTTCTTGGATTGTGGAGTTTCCTCTTCATCTTTTGGGGGGAGCTGCCTTTTTTGTGACTGTTTCCCGTTCCTTTCCGTCGGAGGTACCCTCCCCTCGGGGCCGGGCTGGCTGGTGAGAGCTGCAGCATCTCCTGGAGAGGGGACATGCTGGCTGCAGGAGGCTCTTGGGGAGCCCGTGGGCTGGGAGCTGCTCGGCCTCCCCTCCCCTCCCACATCACCGCCGTGTGGGGGGCATCTCCATCACCCTGCAGCCTTCTGGCCTGACCAGCGGAGCAGGAGCAGCGGCTCCATGGGGCTGTGTGATTTCAGGAGGGGCCCCCATGGGCAAGCCCGGGGAGGCTGTTTGCGTTTGTGCCGCAGCAAAGCGCAGCGCACCTTGCTGGGGGGTACTTTTGAAAGGGTGACACGGCGTAGCGGTGGGGTGGGTGAAGAAAGCCCCGGCTCCATCCTCTGCCTTGTGCTTGGGGCGGGAGGCGGCTGCAGGGTGCTGTCTCTCTCCGGCCAGCCCGGCAGTAGCTTTCCTCTGGACCATTTTAGGACTGTGCTAATCCCCTAAATTTAACCACTGATGTCAAAAGCTCATGTTAGCTCCCTGCACCGGGTCCTGCACCCACACACGCTGACATGAGCCAGGAATAACTCCACCACCATGTAGATTTGAACCCCATCCCAAGCAATGCCGCCCGATGCCCGTTTTCCTAACGCAGACCCCGAGCCGTCGCTGTGCAGGCGGAGCAGCACCAGAGCTGGGGGCAAGGAGCCGCTGGGGCTGGGCAAACTCGCTGCAGGAGAGCTGGATACGCTGACAGGGTAAGGAGAGACCTCTCAAGGCAAGCTGGAAATGGGGCCGTGTTATTTATTGATCCAGCGGTGCCTGGAGAGCGGGTGTGGGGATGGCTGTGTTTGGTTTGGCTGCTGAACTGGCAAATTGGAGGAGGAAAGAAAAAACATTCCCATGTGGATTTAAATGGATGTCACTTTTGTTGTTGTTTTTGTTGTTAAAACTGCAAAGGAAGGAAGAGAAAGTTCTGTTATGGGGCTGGAGATGACTGTTTCCACTTTGGGTGCTGGTAATGGAAAACAAGGGAAACAAAGAGCTCATTTCACAAAAATGCTGGAAGGATGACAGCCCCCCTCAGCCAGCTTCCCATCCACCCTGCTCCTTCCCTTCCTGCCCCTGGGAGGCAGCCGGGCAGCACCCCACCAGTGTTTGGGACGCGGACAAGCTCCCACCCAGCCTCATCCCTGAGCCGCCCTGCGAGGTGGCGCCCAGAAAG